>NC_142807.1:3849089-4149089 GCF_049724085.1 Artemia sp. Qi Xiang Cuo
CTTTGTGTTCGGCACAAGGCGGGCATAAGTTTTCTATTGCTTCTGGTATTTCTGCGGAGATGCTTTTTAGGTGGTAAAATTTTACTATGTACAGGACTAGACACTAAAAACTGGCCAAAACGAATCATCAGCTGAAAACGGCGATCGCGAAGGCTTGGTATTTCAAGTGACTTCAGAGCGGAGCTGTAATCTACATATTCGTCGCAAAGAATGATCTTTACAGCTGGTTTCTGGATCCCCTCCAAATCATCACTTAAGTAATCTATGTGATGAACTTGTGGGCCCCAGACGGGACACGCATATTCAAGGATGGGTCGAATAAAAGTGAGGTACGCTGTTTTCAGCTGATACACTGGAAAACCTAGGCGGCGCATCGGCACCAGTGTCCGCATAGCATAATGTCCCTTCTTAACCAGCTCTTGTATATGAATAGAGAACGAACAGTCCACACTAAAGGTGACGCCCAAGAAAGTCGCACACGAAGCAGAAGGGAACGAAGTCGTGGGGTAGGTAAAATCGCGTTTAAATGGGTTGAACCTCAAAACCTTTGATTTATTCTCATTAATTTGAAGATTGTTCGCAGTACACTGTGATTTAAACTGATCGAAAAAATTTGGGTCAAACTGGGCAACAGCTTGAGAATCCTTTACGTGGTGTTTAAGAAGCGCAGACAAATCATCGAAGAATTTAAAACGATCGTCAAAGTCAGAAACTACATAGTTGATAACAGCCAGGAAAAGAAGAGCTGCTAATTTGGTACCTTGTGGGGCGCCACATGTAATTTCCACCCATTCCGATTCAATATCACCGGGAAAAAGGGCGTACACTTTTTGATACCTGTGACGTAAGAAATCAACTACTAATTGGAGGTTGTGCTTACGGGCACCCATTGACTTGAGATTTTGGGTGGCAAGAGGGTGCTTAATCAAATCAAATGCCTTTCGGTAGTCTACCAGAAGTAAATCTACAAACGAGCTTCCAAACTCCAACCATTCAGCTACAAGGTGATAAAGCCGTACTAAATAAACAGACGTGCTGCATCCCTTCAAGCAACCATATTGGAAGGGGTCAAGTGACGGTGAAATGTCCGTGAGAAGTTCACGATATATGAAAGATTCTGCAACTTTAGCAAAGTTCGGTGTGATCGAAATAGGTCTTAACTGATCACTTGTCTTAGGTCCTTTAACTTTGGGTATTGCACGAACATATGCTCGCTTCCAAGCATCGGGAAAGGTTTGTTCACTGAAGCCCTGATTGATGATTGATGCCAATGGTCTGGCTAAAAACAAGGCATATTCGCAAATAATTTTGACCGGTAACTCACCAGGGTAGGAAGATAAATTCGGTTTTAGTTTTTGAAGTTCTTTAAAAACAGCAAATTCGGTATACTGTTTTATTTCGGCAGTTTCACAATCGACTAAGAGATCAACCAGTTCGGCCTCTGTAATTGAGGGGTAGATGGTACAAATGCCAGCAAAGAACTCGTTTATGTCTGAAGCGCTCATTTTAGATCCGTCAGGCTTGGGTATTTTTAGCTCACTGTTAACTGACTTGCCAGTCATTTGTTTCACTGTGGAATGCCACTTCCGACTGCTACTTTGGAGAAGGGGTACTACCTTTTCCCGAACATAATTTCTTCGCTTGAAACGATTGACGGCCACGATTCAATTTCTAAGTTTTGCCGCCGCGGCTATTTGTCCGGAACTGTGCAGCTTGCACCTCATCTTGATCATTTGTTTGAGATCGCTTGTGATCCATGGTTTATCGGACTCACTTACCACTACAACTTTAGTGGGAAAAAACTTTTGAAACATCTCTGACAGAAGAGAGTTAAACTGCTGAACTTTGCTATTCAGGTTTACCATAGAACACAGGTCGTCGAAGCAGTAAGTCCCGATCCACAGACCGAAATCACAGATTGATTGAGAGTTAATCGGACGAATAGTCACTTTGGTTCTTTTTGGCTTCGGTTGGTTATTTTTGGCTTGCCAGAGAATTACATAATGATCCGAACTCTGGAGAGGACCTAACGACCGAGGGGAGTAATAATTGTCACTCATGTTTGTAAAAATTAGGTGTAGAGTACTGCCACTCTGGTGCGTAGCAATGGTAACTACCTGCTTCAGATCAAGGACACTAGATACCCATTGTCTGTTCGTCTGGTTAAAATCGCCAGCTATTATGAAGCCAGGATAGGCATGGGCACGACGAAGTTTATCGATGTAGGTCTGTAAGTAGCTGATAAGCTCTTTCCTGTTTTTTGCACTCTCTGGGTAATACACAGATGCAATTATCAAACATGAGCACTATTTTAATAGTTTGGATGGCTTGCACTCTACCCAGACAACTTCGTGACACGAATCGGTTGGTATATTTAACAGCTTAGATGCAATGTCATTACGAATATAGATACCAACGCCACCACCTTTTCTACTCAAGCCTCTATCACGGCGAGTGTTGAAATAACTAGTGTAGCCTTTTATTCTACCCATTTCATCAGTGATATCCCAGCATTCGGTAACTGCGGCAATAGGAACACTCACTTCTCTCAGCAGTATCTTCATCTCGTCAACTTTATTTGTTAAGGATCGGGCATTACACAGAATAAAATTCGGAAGCTTTGCCTGAGCTGATAACTGTTCAGGACGTAATAGAGGGGGAAGTTCATCAGAGGAACACGGTAAGATCGGCTGCAGCTGTGATGGAGAAAGAGTGGGAGGAATTTCGTACCTTTGCAAACATCTTATTTTCACAAGAGTCCTTGGTTCACATGCAGCCGTCCTCCGGTCAGAAAGACGTTCCTCAGAAACATGAACGGGTATGACTGTCTGTCTGTTTCACCACCCGCCTCTCTTTCCACGCCGTCTACGCTTTTTTTTAAGCACCACAAGCAGGGAGTCCTCTGGTGGCCGTTTGAGTAATCCAAAAAGCCACATACTGACAAATGTAAATGGCGCTATAGTCAGGTGAAATGAATTAAGTCTTCTTAAATATTCTTTTTGATAGGTAAAAGTCATTATGATTGCACTTAGTAAAGCTAGGGAGGCCAATTCTTTGAAAGAATGCACCATCAAAAACAGTTGAGAACTCCACACAAACAAGCTAAACTAGAGTTTAGCAGCACCATCTATATGAATCAAAATTAGATGGCGCTGTAGTCAGTTGAAATGAATTAAGTCTCCTCAAGGGGAATTTTCAGGGGGGACCCAGCCGAACACGATCAATTCTATTCAGCAGGTTCCCTAACAAACTTGATTTATATAATCTACAAGATTAAAGGATCAAACTATTTAATCAATTAAGTTATTCAATACATTTATAATATGTGTTGTAACACAAATGCCCTGACAAGGATAAGTTGGGTATAAAAGGTCGAAAGTAAAGATTACTATCAGGTGAAAAATAAAAATTTCGGATCAATTTGCTTTGCTGCCCACTGTTCCCTCTACTTTAATACATATAAAACAAAATTTCAAGGATTATAAAATGATTATAACCCTTAGATTATTTTAGTGGAAACTTGCGCTCCTAAAATTTCTGCACCCGGGGCAAGTACCCCCTCTGTCCCCCCTATAGCCGTCTCAGCTACTACTAGTAATTTTACTGGACCTGCTAGTAAGAATAAGGGTATTAAGCTGAAAATTTCAGGAAATTTTGAGGGGAAAGTTGAACTAAATCCAAAAACTATGTGCAAACAGGTTGTCAAAAGGGTACAACAACAATATCTTAAGAATGGCTTAGAGCAGTATATTGACATTTTCAGGGCAGGATGAGGGGGATGTTCAACTGACCAAAAGGGAATATGTGTATGCTACTACTGGTGCTACTGTTAGAGCTACTACTATTACTATTATTTCAATCATTACTACTGCGATGGGAAGGCGTCATAACATCGAACCGTCAGGAGCAGTATAAAATCCGTCATAACATCGACAAAAAAATCCGTCAGAACCTCGAACCGTCATAACATCGAAAATTTTAAAACTTTAGTTTTTTGGGGTCTAGGAGGGAAAAGGTACCTAGGTTAGGTTAGGTTACCCCCCTGATGTGCAAATATATAGCCGAAATTTGTTTCTAAACTATTATATACTTATTACTATTATATAAACTTATAATTTTTTTTAGATGTTATGACCGTTTGAGGTCCTGACGGTTAAATGTTATGACGTTTCGTGCTTGTGACGGTTCGTCGAAATGGTAGCACCCCTGCGATGACTACTATTACTAAGGATAAGGGTATGAAGGTGAAAATTATAGAGAATATTGAGGAGGAACTTGAATTAAATAAAAACACAGTATTTGTATGCATTTGGAAAAAAGGGCTATCAGCAATATCTTAGGAAAATATTCAAGTATTAATTTTTAACCCACAGGGCATGTTATGGGGGATGTTGAACAAACCAAAAGGCAATATTTGCATGCTACTACTACTACGACTTTTACTACTACTATTACTCCAGCAACTACTACTAAAGCTAAGGGTATTAAAGTGAGAATTTTAGGGAATGCTGAGAGCATGTTGAACCAAATGAAACGAACAATATGCATACACGTTGTCAAAAGGACGTGTCAGCAATGTCCCATGAAGTGCTTACAGTATTAAGTTGAAACTACTACTACTACTGCGACTATTGCTACTACTGAGGCGAAGGGTATTAGAGTGAAGCTTTTAGGGATTTTTCAGGGGGATGTTGGAATAAATCAAAACATACTATGTCCATTTAAGCTGTCAAAAAGGCGTATTAGCCCAGCTATTACTCCATTTTACTATTACTATTACTCCAGCTACTACTACTAAAGCTAAGGGTATTAAAGTGATGGTATTAAAGTGATAATTTTAGGGAATGCTGAGAGCATGTTGAACCAAATGAAACGAACAATATGCATACACGTTGTCAAAAGGACGTATCAGCAATGTCCCAGGAACCGCTTAGGGTATTAAGTTGAAACTACTACTACTGCAACTATTGCTACTACTGAGGCGAAGGGTATTAGAGTGAAGCGTTTAGGGATTTTTCACGGGGATGTTGGACTAAATCAAAACATACTCTGTCCATTTAAGCTGTCAAAAAGGTGTATTAGCAATATCTCAGCAAAATTTTAGAGCAACAAGTTGAAACTTTTAGGGTAGGTTGAGGGTGATGTAGAACTAATCAAAACGCATTATGTGTATACTACTAAAACTACTGTCCTTACAATTACCGCTGCTACTGAAGCTAAAAATATTAAGGTGAAACGTTCAGGGAATGTTGAGAAGGATGCTAAATTAAATCAAAGCACATTATAAATGCACGGTGTTATGCATGGTGTCAAAAAGACGCATCAGTAAAATCTTAGGAACACCATAGAGTACCAAGACTACTAAGGCTAAAGTTATAGAGGTGAAAATTATTGGAGATACTGAGAGGGTATTTGAATGAAATCGAAACACACTATGTGCATTTTGATGCGTTTAAAGGCCCTTACTACATAGAAAGGACTTTAAGTTGAAACTTATTAGGCATGATGGATGGGGATATAGAAATGACCTAAAAGCAACATTTACATGCTACTGCTGCTACTTTTACTACTGCTACAACAACAACTATTAAAGCTAAATATATGGAGGGGAAACTTTCAAGGAATGTTTAGAAGAATGTTGAACCAAATTAAAACACACCCCATACATGCTAGTTGTCAAAGGGGCGTATCAGTAATGTCCCAGGAATGGCCTTGGGCCGTGATTCCCACAGTGGGTCATGGGCAGGTCGAGCACCCTTCGGCCGACTATACTATAAAGGCTAAATTTAAAAAAAAAAAAAAAAAAAAAAAAAAAAAAAAAAGTGAATGGTGTTATATTCAAATGCATTTAAAGAGTATTAGGAGACATGATAGTATTACAATGACGTTATCATAGGCAGTGCAATCGCGCTGGCTAAGTAAAGAACGATGTTGGCACAATGCATTATTATTTTTTTTTTCCATACCAGGGCACTTCGTGTCGAAGGAGTAGTCATAGAAACTTCGAAAAGGACTCATTAGATTGGAAATTGGAGTGGATAGTGCCCTTCTTAATATTCGAAAGTGACTGGAAGGCAACTAACACCACTTCCACGCCCACCATTTCCCCAAGCACATCCAATCAAAATTTGGAGATAGCCATTTTGTTCAGCGTAGTTAATTTCCAGAGAGAAAATATGTTTTTGAGAAGGACACTCCCCCAAAACCCTCAGGGCAAGGGTTGTAAGTTATACCCTGGGGGCATATAATAACGATGTTGGCACAATGTATTATTTATTATTGTTTTCCTTTAGACCAGGGTACTTCATATCGAAGAAGTTGTCGTAGAAACTTCAAAAAGGGCTCATTCAATTGGAAATTGGAGTGGCTTGTGCCCTTTTTAACAGTGAAAGTGATTGGAAGGCAACTAACACCCCTTCTAACGCCCACCCTTTCCCGAAACACATCCAATCAAAATTTTGAGACAGCCATTTTATTCAGTGTAGTTGATTTCCAGATAGAAATTATGTTTTGAGGAGGACACTCCCCCACAACCCTCAGGGCAAGGGTTTTAAGTTATGCCCTGGGGGCATATTAGGTTTTTATAGAAAGCGTTGTTGTAGAAGCTTCAAAAAAGGCTTATTCGATTGGAAATTCAAAGGGCTAGTGCGCTTTTTAATAGTCGAAAGTGATTGGAGGGCAACTAACCCCCCTAACACGCCCACCTTTTCCCCAAACACATCCAATTTTGAGATAGCCATTTTTTTCAACGTAGTTAAAAGTTCTGGATATTACGTCTTTAAGGACGACATTCCCCCCCCCCAAAAAAAAAACCTCAGGGCAAGGGTTCTAAGTTATGCCCTGGGGGCATATAAGGTTTTATAGAACGCTTTGTCGTAAAAACTTCAAAAAGGGCTCATTCGATTGCAAATTGAAATGGCTAGTGCCCTTTTTAATAGCCGAAAGTGATTGGAAGGCAACTAACACCCCCTCCACGCCAACCACTTCCCCAAACACATCCAATCAAAATTTTGAGATAGCCATTTTGTTCCACGCAGTTTAAAATTCAAGAAATTATAGCTTTGAGCAGGACACTCCCCCCCCTCCACAGTCTTCAGGGGAAGGGTTATAAGTCATACCCTGGGGGCATATAAGGTTTTTATTGAAATATTTATATCAAAAACTGCAAGAGAGACTAATTCAATTGGAAATTTAAAGGTGTAGTACCCTTTTTAGTTGTCAAAAGGGATTTAAGGGCAAATAACCCCCCTTTAACGACAATTATTCCCCGAACCTCACCCAATCAAGTTTTTTAGATGAAAATTTTATTCGTTGAAAGTATTGGATATTGGATCTTCAAGAGTGACAACCCCTCCGCCCCCCACAGGCCTCAGGGCAAGGGTTGTAAGTTATGCCCTGGGGGCACATAAGGTTTTTATAGATAGCGATGTTGTAAAAACTTCAAAAAGGGCTCATTCAACTGGAAATTGAAAGAGCTAGTGCCCTTTTTAATAGTTGAAAGTGATTGAAGGGCAACTAACCCCCTCTCACGCTCGCCATTTCCCCAAACACAACCAATCCAAACTTTGAGATTTCCATTTTGTTCAACGTAGTTGAAAGTTCTGGAAATTAGGTCTTTTAGGATGATAGCCCCCACAGAGCCCTCAGTGCAAGGGTTGTAAGTTATGCCCTAGAGGCATATTAGGTTTATATAGAAAGATCGATGTGGGTATAATGTATTATTTTTTAGTTGTTGTTGTTGTTTAGACCAGGGCAATTCGTATCGAAGGAATTGTCGTAGGAAGTTCGAAAAGGACTTATTCGATTGAAATAGAAAGGAGTCATGCCTTTTTTAATAGTCGAAAGTGATTGGAGGGCAACTAATCCCGCTCTCACGCCCATCCTCCCATTTTCCCATTATCTTTAAAAACTGAATGTTGCCTTAAGATTAAATCAAAATGCAGTGTGTTAATGCTAATTCCAAATAAGGCATCTCAGCAGTATCCCAAGAACAACTGAGGGTATTATATTAGAACTTTCGGGGCTATTTCTGCTCTTAAAATTTAACCAAATCAAAATAGCGTAAGTCTATCCAAGCTATCTAAGAAAGTAAACCGATTTTTTTGCGAATCGTATCAAGTTTCCCATTTCAGGTCAACTAGAGGAGGTATGAAACTAAATTAAACACTACTATTTGTGTCAAGATATTTAAAAGGATGCATGCTGTTAAACATTGCTGAAAATTTTTCTCGAGTGAGGAAATAGCTGACAAAACTATAAAGTATTAAAAAATAGACAAGATTTAAAGTATTATCTTATTTTTCCCTGAAAAGACTATATCAATATAAAACGAACAGAAACTAATTAAAAAAACTTTTCCCACGAAATAAGTTTTTCAAAGAAAAGTAAATAACTCTATTAAACAAAAATTGAGCAAAAATAAAATCAAATAATCTACCAAGCGTGAAACTACCGCAAATCAGCATCCATAAATAAATGAAACCCAAAACGAACAGAAATTATAATAATTAACCAAGTCAAACTCAAAACGATTAGAAATTAACTTAAGTTTGTCTCAAAACTCCTATGCCTTTCCAAGGCCAGGAGATAATTTGCACTTTACTAAAAAAAATACAAATGAATATGCATTGTCAGTTTAATATACATATACTGATATTTAGTAATCAAAATGTTAATATTATTTGATTTATTAAAGTTATAAAAGTAAAAACATATATATTTTATAAAATGTTTTTAGGCATATAAAATATGCCTAGAGGACGACCCAAAAAAAATACCAAGTTAATGGTCCTTTAGGCTTCCCTCAGGTGAATACACGTACAACTTGAATAACAAAATAATATCACGAGGGGGGAATCAGGATTTCAGAAATGTCTAGGTGGGGCATGGCCCAAATTCGGTTGGGAACCACTGGTCTAGGGTATTAACTTGAAAATTTCAGGGCATATTTTGGGGAGTATTGAACTAACAAAAAGGCACTATGTGCATACTACTATTACTACTACTATTACAACTGGTGCTACTACTACTACGACTGCTACTACTATTACGACTACTACTACCACTATTACGAATGCTACTACTAGTACAAATGGATCTAAGGTTATTACCGAAAAACTTTCAGGGAATGTTGGGGAAGATTTTGAACTAAATAAAAAAAACACAATGTTAATGCAGTTTAACAAAAGGACGTAACAGCTATATTCCAGGAAAAACTTAGAGCCATATTCCAGGAAGGATAAATTTTTGAGAAATGTCGAGGAAGATATTGAATTAAATGGGAAACGGCTATTTGTATGCAGGCTGTGAAAAGGGCGTATCAGCAGTAAGGAACAGCTTACAGTAATAGGTTGAAACTTTCAAGGCATGACAAGGCGTGTGTAGTACAATAACTACAGGCGTATTTTGAATTAATAAAAATGCATCATGGGCATACTACCACCACTAGTAGTAGCGGTACTACTACTAGTATTAGTATAACTACTGCTACTGCTATAGTACTACAGTTACTAAGGCTAATGATTTAAGTATGAAATTTCCCAGGACTAGTAGGGGGGCGTTGGGCTATTTTAAAACAAACTATATGCGTACAGGTTATCAAAAGGGAGTATCTGATGTATCTGAGAGACGGGTTAAAGCATTAAGTTGAAACAATTAGGGTGCGAAAAGGGGATGTTTAGCTAGACCAAAAAGGTCCGATGCGAATACTATTATTGCTGCTACTACTAATACCACTGCTGCTATTACCAATACTATTCCCAACACTCTTACTATTACTTCTGCTACTATGACTACTGCTAATGCAAAAGGTGTTAGTAATACATTCAAGCAATGGTGAGGATGGTGTTGATGGAGCATGCGCAGCTGTGCTGTCCTCTGGAAGATTGGTGCTGAAGTGAGTTATTAGAACTAGTAGTAGTAGTAGTCAGGGACGTCCAGAGGGGGCGGAGAGGGGCACGCCACCCTCCAACTTTTTTGGAATTTGGTAAAATTTTCGCCGAAGGCAGAAATTTCGGCAGAAATTTTGCAAAATCGGCCGAAATTGAGCAAAATTCTTGATTTCTGCAGAAAATTGGGTATGAATCAGGTAGCGATTCGGTAAAATTTACGAAGATCGCCCCCCCCCCCAAATAAAATGAGCCTCGGGACGTCCCTGGTAGTAGTACAATATGAATAATCTCAAATAAGATTTTAAATGTCTTTTCAAAATGTAATACATATTTTAGAAATAAATAACAAAGGACTGTAACAAATATTGCAAAGGGTTGTAATGGATGATACACTAAATAAAAATTAGTGATGATAGTTTAATAATCACGTATAAGAGGTTACTGGGATGGCTGTTCAAAAGGGGATTGTTGTTTGACAGAAGCATTCAGGAGTTTACCCAGCCATACGATCTATATAATTTCCGTTTAAAAAATTGATGGTATCATGTGACTTGAAAACTTAGGCTATCAATAAATTTGTTCATTTCACCAGCTATAACGAAATGCTACTGTTTTTTCCTTGGACTAATTACTAGTGACTTCGACTAGTCACTAATTTTTTTTTGTATACCTTGGCCATCCTTATCCATTGAAAACATTTGAGTCAATTCAGGGTCCTCCTTTGGTTCTGAAAGAGACAAGGAAAAGGTCCACTTAGGAACATCATCCAAATTAGGTGAAAAGACAGAGCTTGTTGGTCCAAGGGCCTCATCCTCAACTTTAATTTCTGAAAGATAAATCAGTCTTATACGTTAGGGTTATAGAATCAACAAATCCTTCAAAAAATCCAAAAATATACATTAGATTGCTTGCTGCATAGTAAGAAAATGTGTAAGAACCAGAGTTTCACATCACAAAATAGCAAATCAGAGATATTACACAAGAGAAAATATGCGCAAGGTCATAATAAAAACTTTACCTTGAAAGAGCTAGTTTTTTTAATGTAATTAACGTTTGGTTATAATATCGTACTCAGAGTTATCTGCTACCATCCTTACCCCCTCTCCTTTAATGGTAAAGTTCAAATTTGTGTCATTACACATTAATAAATAAAAAAAAATCAAATAAAACTGTCGTTTCCAAAATGAAAAGAAAGTCTTAATCCCTCAACACAAAGCAAAGGCACTGTTTCAGTTCTGATTTCAAGGGAACTATTTCTAGTCTATCAATATTTAAAAAAAAGAAACAAAAAAAGACGACCTGTTTTTAATTGACCAGTTCTGATTTTATAATATATATTTTATCCATTTTTTCATCCATTTAATACAAATTTGAGCTTTTTAAAATATTAGGTTGTTCAACTTCTAGGGTTCTCTCTAGGAATCAGTTGAATGTAAGTAGCTAGGTATCAGATTTAATTACAATGATTACCTTGCTAACATGCAAGTGCTAATTACATAGTGATAATATATATATATATATATATATATATATATATATATATATATATATATATATATATATATATATATATATATATATATATATATATATATATATATATATATATATATATATATATATATATATATATATATATATATATATATATATATATATATAGGTGATTTGTGGCGCCAAAAGACCCTTCTTCTTGTAGTTTTCGTTGCCCTTTGATTCGTAAGGGTTTATATGAGAAGGAACAACTTCTTTTTTTTAGAATACTTTTGCCGACCAATAGTTTTGTGCTTGGAGGAGCACCGTCTCCTTGGACATTTTTGACCACTTTTTAATTTGATCCTTCCAGGTTACACTGCTTATTCCGTTCCTGCTTTATCTACGGGTGGATACTCTTCGGGACTCTTCAGTCACTCTTATGCATAATATTCAAATTTTATTTGATTTCTTTGAGTAAATATTTTATTACTTGACGCAATTTTAGATGTATTTTAATTAATTGCTATTTTTTAGTAGATTACCGGGATAATCCGTCTGATTATTCATTTCAAGATACATATGGAAAATTGAACGCTTTTTATCGCAAGCACTCAAACAAATATCTGTATATTTGGTGATTTGCTTGATTTATTTTTTTCACATTCTTCCTTTTTTTTCTGCACTACCAAAATTGTCAAATATAAGTTAAACTGATAATTGTACGTATTTTCATAAGGTGGGGCCAACTAGCATTTTAGATCACATGCTCTTCTTTTTACATCAGATCTAGTTTCTGGTTTGGTTAAAGTTGTTATTGATTTTCCAATTATGTCACTCTCACTGACTGGAAAAACCCAGTTAATAAATAGAAAGAAAGATCAAGATTTGAAAACTAAATTAATTTCGGACCGAAATCTTGCTGAGTTATACAGACCACTTGATAATCAGGAAGTCTCCAAAGCTGGTATACTTGAGTATTCCAGTCTTAATCTAGGAGAAAAAACTTCAATTAATACTGATTCGACGTTCATCTAGCTTTTTCGTTGACTTAGATATATTTCAAACGTAGTTTGTGCTGAAATATTACGAAACTTATAAGATCGGAGATACCCTGTCAGTCTAGCAACACATAAATGGTAGCAGCAAATGGCTAAAGTCTTGTTGTTCGTTATCAAGACCTTTAGAAAAACTTCAGATCACCCCAATTACTATGACAAGAAAGCTAGTAAAGCGGCTTTTCTAAGAGTATTACGAGATAATTAAGAGAAGTCAATACATATAGCTTACGGTAATGTTGATAGTGACATCAATCCCAGTGGAGAACTGTAGAACAAGGAAAAAAAGGACAGATTCAAGCGATGTGTTGCACAAATTATGTAAAGAAAAGATATTGGTGGACCTATTTTCAGATTTAATGTTTTCTTCCAGTGATGATCCTTCACAGGTTCAGGTATTTTATAATCTTCTTTTAAATTGGGATCCTCAGTTTTTTATTTTAGTTCTGATTTGAATTCAGCGTAAAAATATCTTAAACATATGAGTTCTCTGGACCATTTCTGCAGATTTTCTAACTATTCAAATCTTGTCATTGTTTCTTTTTCGCCAAACTCCAGGGTTTTTAGTGTTTTTTCTCTAGCAGGGCAAATGCCAGCTTTTTTAAAAACAGTCCAGTTATCACGGTTCCCAGGCATGAAAAAAGCAAGTATGAAACGTGTGATTCTTTCCAGCCTACTACAGAATGTTCTCAATTAAGTAAGTTGTTTGAGCCTAGTGTGAAACCTATCTGCTTCACTTGATTTGGGTTCAGAAAGCTGGCCTTCAATGAAGGTACAAGTTGCGATAATTATCACGCTGTCTTTTGTCAGAATACAAGTTCTACTTATAATTGGAGA
Organism: Artemia sp. Qi Xiang Cuo; assembly: GCF_049724085.1. Classification (NCBI taxonomy): domain Eukaryota; kingdom Metazoa; phylum Arthropoda; class Branchiopoda; order Anostraca; family Artemiidae; genus Artemia; species Artemia sp. Qi Xiang Cuo. The sequence goes on from NC_142807.1 coordinate 3,862,348, forward strand.
GACCCGTTATATTGTTTTTGGTTGATATAAAAGGGGCGATCAAAAATCTTTCATATGTTTCTGCATTACTTAATTTGAGAAAATACAGTAAAAAAAGACAATTAAAACTTTTCGTTTATGGTTTTCTTATCTTTAAGTCTGTGTTACTTCGGGATCTCGGATTTCTTTTGATGAAATATCCGTCAAAAGAGGTGAGGGAGAAACTAGGAGGGGAAATATCCTTCATTTACGTTTAAAAATATACCTCTTCAAAAACCTCACTTATCTATTTAGCAATTATGCTTTTTTTTGCATTGCAGATGCCATTATTTTATTTAGTTGGTTTAAAGCAGCATCAATAGGTAATTTTAAGATTTTACTGAATGATTTAAAAAAAAATTGTCTGAAAATTTCAGTTGCAAAATGTCAACATTTTACAATATAAACCTGGGTTTTCCATTTACAACATAAACCGGAGTCTTCACCTGGGTTTTCCATGCTTTGGATCAGTGATGTACCTAGGTGTTCCATATTTCTCCACTAAGAAAATGTGCCTCTATTATTAATAAGTTATTTAGAGGCTACACCTGGTACTTATTTTCCACCCACGTGAAGAAAATGCCCCATACTTCAGAATTCAAAGTGATACTTTATTGTTGAGGAAAGAATATAATTGGAAAAAAAAGGAAACCCAAATTGTATATTTATTCTTTAGTCCCTGAGACTTAACAACACCTCATCTTTAGTTGCAACAGCATTGCAAAGTCAGGAAACAAAACAAGAAATATTTTTTCAAGATTAAAAATTAAGCCTGACACAAGTGAGCTACTTAACATCAACCTGCTAAGAAATGAAGAAAGAACATTATTCCGGGAGATTATTCGCTTATTAAGGTGCAATAGAATATTTTAGTAAGGTTGACCTGACCCTGAAACGTGCTTCAGTTTGGTTAATTGGAAATATAATTTGAAGGAAGAGGAAAAATATTTGAAGCAAATAAACGAGCAAAAAAAATTTTTATATGAAACCAAAAGAAGACGGTTTTTAGACTCCATAGAGTGTTTTTCCGAAGAAGAAGCCAAAAATCCGAAATACTTTTGATTCTCTCATTCATCTACTTTGCTGTATGAGAAAAAACAAATTAGCTAGACTTTACCAGTCACTGATTCTCCCTTTAGTCAGCTTTCTGGCAATAATCTTAACAGGTTATCGACCATTTGTCTTCAAAAATTATAAGCCACAAAAATATAAAATAGAAATGTTTTTAATTTTTACTTGGTTTCCCTCTAAGCACACGTTATACATCCTTGAAAAGTATATGAAGAACTAGAAGCCTGCTTGAGGTAGAAAAAATTGAGTATGACCGAGTAAAATAAATCTAAAAATTATCTACGTGACTGAACTCAATTTCTTTCTTGAAAAAAATTGAGATACACAAGCATCTTTTTTTAGTTATTTATTTGTGACGCTCTTTTTGTCACATCTGCCACTTAGAGTTGGTTATTTTATATTGATATGATTTGATTCTTCTTTCAATATATTTATTACTCCTCAATTATTGTGTTTATGAGAGAAATAAAAGCACTATGATGATACAGCTTTTATTATTGGGAAAGGGGGGCATGTTTGGTCCTGGGTTCCAAAGAAGCTAAGCGCATAAGGTGAAACTTTCAGACAATTTAAAAGCAGATGCTGAAAAAAAATAAAAAGACACTGGGAGCATACAGCTTGTCAAAAGGATGTATCTGCGGAATATCAGGAACAACTGACATTATTAAGCTGAAAATTTCAGGGCTTGTTGAGGGAGATGTTGAATTAAACCAAAAGAGACTACGTACATCCGGGTTATCTATGGAATGTAGGTTCAATATCTTACAAAATCTAAGAGTACTAATTTGAAATTTCCAGGGAATAATTAGGGGCATGTTTAGCAAATACAAAAGACACTATGAGCACCAAGGATGTAAAACGAATGTATTTGCAATATCTCAGGACGTGCTAAGGGTATTAACTTGAAATCTTCAGGAAATTTTGGGGCTAATATTGAACAAAATCAAAAGAGAATACGTACATCGAGGTTGTCAAAACGACGCATCCGCAAATTATCAAGGGAACTGTTCAGGGTAGTAAGTTGAAATTTCCTAGGAATGCTGAGGATTTTGCACTAAACTTAAAGATACTAAATGCATCCAGATGGGGAAAAGAGCGTACCTGAAATATGTAAGTAATGGCTAAGGGCAATAAGTAGAAATTTTCCAGAAGTATGGGGAAAATAAAGAATTAAATCAAAAGACTTTAAGTGCATCCAGGTTATCAAAATGGCATATCTACAACGTCTCAGGAATAACTTAGTGTACCAAGTTAAGGGAAAGCTGAGGGGATGTTAAACCAAATCAAAAGACACTGTGTGCATCAAGGTTGTTTAACAATTGCATCTGCAATAGTTGAGAGCTAATTTCACAACAGTGCAAAATACGTAAAGAGCGAAGATAAAACTTGAAACAAGCAGCAATCATTGCTTTGCAGTTTATACGGTTGTCGATAGTTTTTCACCTGCCATAAAATAGGCAAATTTTAGCATACAATTTTAATATCCTGAAACCCCCGATTAGGATCAGTCTTCAGTAAAGCACTAGTTTTTCAAAATTCTACAAATTTAGTGGAATATTATGATCCCATTTGATGAAACCAATATTGCATATATATTCAAGCATTTTGAGTGAAATGGCTATCTCAACAGCTTGATACTATGTCACAGAGGACTACATGAGTAAAAAGCAACAACAAAAAAAGGCATAGAATGCTCCCTGATTAGTTTAAACCCATAAAAATTGTACTAAAACCTTCAAATTCTGACTGAACAAGCTTCCTCTCATGTTTCTAGGATACAGATACAGATATTTTATTTATGAAATATACATAATGCTACAATATACACCTGCGCACATGCCTGGTGGCATAATTGAGCGCATTAAAAATTACAACAAATTATTAAACACCATTAACAAATTAAATGAAAAGAAAACAATAAAAAAAAACAACAAGCCTCTTGGACAACTGCCCAAATACAAACAAGGTAAATAAAACCAAAATCAACCATCAGAGATAAACTTTCCCATCATTTTGCGAAACTGCTGGTAATCACCGCACTCTCTAATATCCAGGGAAATAGAATTCCTCACCTTTGGACCAATATGCATCAAAATAAATCCTGCTCTACCCGGTCGCCTAAACTCCTGCAAGAAATTAGCCCTGAATGATGTTGGATATGGAGCTGCCAGTTAAGAAGAAATATTCCATGGAAATCTGATGCTAACTGGCCAAAAACGTAATTGTGACATATCTGGGATATTGCAATGAAATGAAGTTGATGTAAAGAAAAAATTCTAGCTGATCCAAAAAGATGAGTAACAGAAGACCTATTACCAATCTGAAAAAGAATCCTTATCGCTTTATTTTTTAAAATTTGAAGGGGTTTATAGACTGAAGGAAATGTTGAAGCCCACACAGAAACACAATTTAGAAAAAAAAGGGTGGACCAGAGAAAAGTAAATTGATTTAAGTATATTAACCGGAAAAAATGGTGGAGACGGTACATAATCCCAACATTCCTAGAAACTTTTAACGATAGAGTTTTAACATGTTCATGGAACGACAAATTTTCATCTATAATTATCCCAAGATATCTAAACTGTTGTACCCGTTTCAATTCTACATTATTTAAATAAAGAGAAGAAGCATCAGAATTGACTGAACCAACTCGTGAAAATAGCATATCCTGGCATTTCCTTTCATTTAATCGAAGAAGGTTTCGACAATACCACTCTGAAGTAGTTGATAGAGTACTTTGGATGTTCAGGAAAAACTGTTTTAAATCTGAATGGGAAGAAAAAATCACAACATCATCCGCAAACATAACAATTTTGCAGATAGGAAGAAACTCAGGCAAATCATTAATAAAAGAAAGAAATAGGGTAGGACCCGAAACAGAGCCCTGAGGAACCCCAAAATTTACGGAAAATGACTTAGATCGGATTCCATTTTTACTATCATGGTATTCAATTTTTCTTTCAGCAAGGTCAGATGCAAAAAAATTAAAAGAATTTGAAGAAAATCAATATTTTTTTAGTTTATTTAGTAAAAGACAGTGATCAACCGAGTCGAACGCCTTGGCCACATCCAAGAATATAGCCAAGGCGTTCTGACCAGTATCGAGCGCATTATTTATTTCAATTAAAAGCTGATGAATTGCTAGTTCTGCTGATTTTCCTTTAATGATTCATACTGCGAGGGATGCAATATTTGATTATTACATAAATAATTTTGAAGTGCTTTATGAGCAATTTGTTCCAAAATTTTACTAAAAACAGATAACAGTGAAATTCCACTATAGTTTGAAGTATCCGTAGAAGCACCACCTTTATACAAAGCTAATACATGGGAATTTTTTAAAAGATCAGGAAAAACTCCATTTAGTAGAGACATATTAAAAATATGTGCCAACAGTGGGGCTATATTATTATTATTATTTATTTCTGACCCACACTGTACAGAGGTACAATACGTGGACTATCACGAGAAAAAACAAATAAAATGCAACACAAATCAATATATAAATCAAAGACTACCAGTTACAGACTAACACATAATAATTTAAAAGAAACTAAAACAAAAAAGAAATAACATGAAAGGAGGGGAAAAAGAGGAAGAGAGAAAAAAAACTGACAACTTGCTGAGTCTAATAAGCAGAAATATGCAGAAATATGGACACAAGCTGTCATTATTATTATCATTATTTGATTTTTACTCACTCTTTACAATACTAAAAAATGTATAATGACCAAACAGGGAAAAACAACTAAACAAATAAAAGAAAAATAACTTACGACTGAAAAAACCTGATAAGGTGATGGTGCGGAGAAAAAGGGATACATGCAGCATTTGAAAGTTTTCTGTGTAGTGCTTCCAGTTTTTCAGTAATATTAGGAACACGAAATTTATTAATAATTACCCGGCTTTTTGTCCAAGGTGGAAGAAACAACAAAAATTTAAAAAATCTAAAATAATTAATCGGGATTCTTTTTAATTCATTTTCCTTAAGAAAGGAAAAAAAATCCAGAAGTAAAAAGAACTGATGGTCACAAAAAGTTGAGTAGAGCTTGGCCAACGCAAGTTAATTATATTTGCCTCTATTGGCTACAATCTTACCATATCCTAATTTGATTTTCATATTAATATCTGAGACTGTGCGCTGGCGCAAGCTCGGAAGACTATTAGTAATTGAAATACCGAGCCATCGAAGAGAATCTACGAGAGGTTTAGTAAAGCCACTACAGCCAAAGGAAGTACTAGAAATGTTATTAAAAGAAAGAAACTTACATTTACCTACATTAAAAGAAAGGCCTATGTCTGAAAAAGAAGTGGCAACACAATATTAGGAGCTATTTGTTTCATAATTTGTGTAGAGAGCCCAAAATCATCCAATGAAAAACTTTGCTTTAGTTTCATTATATGTTTTTTAACATCCTGAGGTGTAATTTCAGAAATTTCAAATGAGTTTGGTGATTCATCGTCCACAACAAAATCAGTCGACTGACTCTCTTGCCTGTTTATACTCGATACAATCCTAGACCCAATAATACTGGAATGCTTTCCAAAAATATCTGAAACTTTTTTTGGATCTGTCACTTTGGAACCATCAAGTTCAAGACAATTAACTATCGAATTCGAAGGATGATTGGGGCGGATTTTATCATTGATTAGCTGCCATGTCTGTTTCATATTTGACTTCTACTGTAAAAATTTATCGGAAAAATATTTTCTTTTAGCATATCTTATAATAGTTGGTCCTTATAGTAGGACAAAACCATTTTTACAATTTGACATAAAGGACCATCCATTTTTATACTTTTTACAAAAAGTACCATTTATTTTTACAATTATACAAAGACCATCCAATTTCTTTTTAGATTGGCTCCTATTTAGGATAATTATGGATAACTGAGTGATTTGATAAGGCTCCTGCAAAGACCAATCAGGGACAATGCAGTAGCAATCACTGAGTACAGAGGCGGGCTTTATTACATTATTATTAAGGTTGAACCCGAATTTAAGATAGTATGGCCAATTTGATTAGTCTCCCATAAAGGATAATCAGAGGCAAAACAACTGTGTCTTGCTTAAAAGATAATTTCTTAAACCACATTGGCCTGACATCACATAAAGAAAGGAAAACAAGCAAAAATGGGTTTTTTATAGGCCAAATTAAAATAATGAGAAAACAAAGTTAATATTTCGAGAGTAAAAACACATATCTTTCTCATTGTGAAACGAAACGATGTATCCAAGTAAATTGCTGAAGAGAAAAAAAAACAACAACAAAAAACAAACGCAGAAAGTCAATGTGGAAAGAACCAAAAAATCAAACAAAAAAACAAAAAATTTAAAAGATGAATAAAATTCAATAAAAGCCGAAAATTATAAGAATTAAAACCAAATACCTAACAACCATAAAAGCGAGTTATTCACCAATATCCGCGATTTGCACAAAATCCAAAAAAATATGAACTGCCATCGACAGATACTAGCGAACAACTGACAAAGAAAAGGTTGTATCCAAGGAAAGTGCCGAAGATATAAAAAAAACAAAAACAAAAAACAAACGCGGAAAGTCAATGTGAAAAGAACCAAAAAACCAAAGAAAAAACCAAAAAATTTAAAAGATGAATAAAATTCAATAAAAGCCAAAAACTAAAAGAATTAAAACCAAATACCTAACAACCATAAAAGCGAGTTATTCACCAATATCCGCGATTTGCACAAAATCCAAAAAAATATGAACTGCCATCGACGGATACTAGCGAACAACTGACAAAGAAAAGGTTGTATCCAAGGAAAGTGCCGAAGAGAAAAAAAAACAACAACAACAAAAAAGAAGCAAGAAATGCATTAATTAAAATCCGAAATCAAATGACATAGTTCTCCAACTTATTTAATTGCTGGTTCGTTTTGTTTTTTGAGTGACTGAATTGTTTCCTTTTCTTTGTCAGTTGTTCGCTAGTATCCGTCGATGGCAGTTCATATTTTTTTGGATTTTGTGCAAATCGCGGATATTGGCGAATAACTCGCTTTTATAGTTGTTAGGTATTTGGTTTTAATTCTTTTAATTTTTGGCTTTTATTGAATTTTATTCATCTTTTAAGTTTTTTGTTTTTTTCTTTGAATTTTGGTTCTTTTCACATTGACTTTCCGCGTTTGTTTTTTGTTGTTGTTTTGTTTTCTCTTCGGCACTTTCCTTAGATACATCGTTTCGTTTCGCGCTGAAGAAGAGGCGTTTGTCCTCTCGAAATATTCGCTTTGTTTTTTCAGTATTTTCATTCGGCCTATAAAAACCCCATTTTTGCTTGTTTTTCTTTCTTTATGTGTCTTGCTTTTTTTTTTAATTCATGAAAAATTCAAAACTGTGGACTGACTCAGTTCAAAAACAGGCTAGTTTATGACTCGATAAAAAAACAAGGTGAGTTTGAGTTCGAGCTTGGTGCAAACAAAAAGTTCTGATACAGTAAGTCAAAACTGCACTTAGTTCTCTCTCCCACTAACAGCTTTTTCATACCAGAAAGTAGGTAGTAACTTGTTTTAATCAGAAAAATGCATGGATTTTAAATCACCAACAAGAAATGCTCAAAGCAGGGCCTATTGCGCTTCAGTCCATTGCTTGCCTCCTTATGTAGCGATAAATTTTTATGGACTGGGCTTAATTGTGATCATAAATATTGACCGCGTCAAATGTAATATTATGTTTGAAAGCCGTGAACTTACACCTTATAAGTTCTTCGATAGCGCCACTTATAGCGCTAAAGACTGTGTCGCTTAAGGCGTTAAAGGTCGCGCCGTTTCCGCCGGGTGAATTTTTCTTAGGTCGAGTGATAGGCTAAGCAAACTATAAATATGATAAGAAAATCAAAGGTTTCGTCGGGTAATTTTACGATCGCATCGTCCGAGCCGTTATAGCTTATCTCGTGCCGTCGAGGGCTGCACCGGCTTCAAAAAAAGGGGGGGGGGGTAGATAAATGGGTGACAACGCCACTCGCTGAACGCGAGAAAATAAAATATGTGATTATATACATGTAACCTCTTTTCCTCGAGTTATCTCGAAGTCAATTACTTGTTATATTATATAGAAATCAGATCCCTGGGAACGTACCTTGGAGACATACGAACTAATTACCTGTCGTGCGACTAGATACAGACATATAAAATAAAATAAACACAAATAGAAGAGCAATAGATTTATTGTAACTTACATTTTAGGTGTACAACAGGCCTCCCTTCAATTGGCGGCAAATAATAACCAAGTCTCTACAATGACTGCATAATAATTTTGAATCGCAATGCCTGAATGCCAATATAATTCTCATCTTAATAATCTTCCAAAAAGCACTTTTACCCCACTATCAAACATAGTTTTTTGTCCTGCGCTCTAAAAACTGGCTTACAATTGGCCTAAGTCCTGAGGCGGGCCAAACCCTCCGTCCAATCATCTGTCTTAAATATTTTTGATTATTTAAACGTTCAAACACTCTTATAACTTAGACTTCCTGCGAAAACATTGTATTTTGTGGTTTTTTTATTATCACTCTTCTCGGCGAAATTCAGAACTGGATAGCGCCGTTCTTTGTCTGAGGCTAAAAGGCAATTCTTGTTTTTGCTGATTGAGAACTTTTCTTTTTTTTGAAACTAGATTTAAACTTAATTAGAGGAAGTCGGAATTATCTTTAGAAAGAAGGAACTTTATTTTTTTGTATTTTAAATATATCACATTTTACTCACGGTACATATTACCCTTCCCAATATTTAATGACGTCCCGTCATTACGACTTGCTTGCCTTTGGGATTTCGAAATATTCACTATTTATTAACTATTTATTCTATAAAATTTTGATTGATATTGTATTATTTTATATTTTTATTTTGGCTTAATCAGGAGTGCTAAAAATTTTCTCTATTACTTTTCTTATTTTATTCTACTTCTCTATCTAAAATTCATCTACCGGACTAAGATTATTCATGGTTCTAGCCTATCTACTATACTAAGGATTTTTTTCTTTTTCTACATCTAACACTGATTACTTTTACATTTCCAACAAGGTTGGGGCTATTCTACCTTTACATAAGATTTTTTTTTGAGAATTCACCTTTTACAAGTTTTTGTTTTGATATTGTTGTCTATAGGGCATGCTGCTATCTATCTATGCTACATTAACTGAATGGTTCGACAACACTACACGTAACTCTATCTGGACATCTAACACTACACATAAGAACGATTTAAAGCACCCAATATTGGGTTGACTATGTTCACTGGTAACATTAAAATACTTTCACTGGGGATGTTTGCTACACAACGTTAATGATAGGATATTGGGATTTTTGAGTTATCAAAGTTATTAAGAAGTAACGTCTGTAAATTCACACCTATTTCATCACCTTCGAGTCTCTTTGGCGTACTCAATCCTCCTGTTGTAAATTATGGTCCTTTATTCCATTAGTCTTGGCAAAATTTTTAAAGCACTTACAAAATAGTTACTTCATGAAATAGTTCCAGTCTAATTGTGTTCACACAACAAGCTTTCTCTAATTGTGAACTGAGAAATGATGTTTCCATATACAGGTGTAGGAATGTTCTTATCAGATTTCATTCTCACCTGCTTTTTGATAGTTTATAGGGTGTCTTATCATTAAGGGGCCGAACACTGGGAGTGCGTTTATTTTCTTCTCAGAATATCATTTTTGGGATAATTTAAGGCACATAGAGAATGTATTTCTCGTATAAAATTGTTCATTCGTGCACTTAGAGATCACGGTTCACTTATAAAAGTGTTAGTGCATGGCTTGCGTCTTATAACCTTTGCGGTGATTCCTAGGTTAATCACAGGGAAAATGAAGTTTGGATTTGGAACAGGTCGACATCAAACTATAGTGACTCCTTCAACATATTGTCTTTAACTTGTGGGAGGGGTATATTGTCACTGAGGGGTTAGTCACTGGGGTTAATTTTGGTTCCTGTAATTCAATGGTTGGTTTCCAGGTCCATTTTTCAGAAATTATCTCGTAATATTATGGGATAACAGAGATATGAACTTTCCACACAGAGGGGATAAGATGGATTCCGAGAGATGGTCGAAAGGGATTCGACGCGTGAATCTGCGTCATAGAAATAATTTTTGGGATCATCAAATATCATAACTATACAGTCAAATGGTTCATGTGTCCATAAGGATTATCATGGGTGATATCTAGGTAATTATATCTTGTACTGGTCGATGGGGTTCTCAGGATTTATGTTATTATATAGTTCGATAATGCAATGGATCTTGAGATTCAAATATAATGTTACCTGATACGTAATATGGGTCATGGTCGAGGAAACAACGATCAAAAGGTAACTGTAATTTTCGTAGACGTAGCTGGGATGAAAATTGGCTGGAGTCTATGGTGAGTACTCTTCAATGGTTGAGGTATGATGAAAATAGATGCTACTAGGTTGTATCTGCGCTGGACAACTCATTGTAATGATCGATATCCAATATGTCAATCCACTTCCTGTAATAAAAATAGCGAGGCTGGATCACACGTTCTTTAAAATCAAGTAATCTTAATAGATAATAAACAGTACAATTAGGTGCATTTTGGGTTGAATGTAAACCTAAAAGACAACCTTAAATAGATACACTAACACTACTACATGAATATTGGCTTTAATAAAACGAAATTATTATCATGTTGGTTTCATATACATATAATTCCCATTGGGAAATCTAAAACAGAGATGTCTCCAAATTTGTTTTGAGAAAGGTAACAACGATAAAAGGCTTATTTAATTCTTCAATACTTATTTAGTTTTCCCTTAGATTTAAAACAATCCTTTAAACATAAGTTACTCTACATTATTAAGTTTGAGGTCTAATTTTACAACATATTTCATGCCTGCGTTGTTCAAGCACGTCCGTGCTGTTTAAGAAACGCATGTTGCAGCGTCATAGCCACACGGTTTTACGTAAACGACACTTACAATGAGGGAACAAGACATAGCAAGGACGAGTGGAGACCTCTATACCCACTCGTTTTCTAATGTCTTCCCTTTTTCTTGGCTTAGACGTTCTCCCGGGGTTCCGGGTTTAACTTCTGCATTTCGGCCGTTTCCCCGTGTTCTTCTCTTGGTTTTCGCCTTCTTAGTCTCAGGATTTTTCCGTAATTAAAAGTCAATTAGGTTCTTATGGTCAGGGAAGTCGCGAATATGCACCAGCAGTAGAATATAATATATTTAAAATACAAGATTCTTTCCTTCTAAAGATGATTCGGGCAGAAATTAAACGTCCCCTAATTGAGTTCAAATACCGCTTCCAAGAGTCTAAATTCTTAATCAGCAAAAAGAGGAATTGCATTCTAGCTTCAGTCGAACGACGACGCTAGTCGTTCGAATTTCGCTAAGATAATTAGTAGCAAAAAAAATGCTATGCACAACATTTCTAAGAAAGTTTAAATGGCAAAAAAACCGTGTGAATGCTTGAATCATCAAAAACATTTAGAAGAGACTATTGGACGACGATTCGCGTCCTTGTGCCACGTGAGCCAATGGCAAGCAGTCCTTACAGTGCAGGACAAAAGAACTGCGTTTGGAAGTGGGGTAGATGTGTTTTTTAATTTTTAATCGTAAGTTTGACTTGAGAAGATCCATTGAGATAGAAGTTTTAACTCTTTCATCTCGGTCAGCATTATTGTCATTGAAGTGACCCGTTGCTGTACAACTAAGCATGTAAGTTCAATAAATCTATTGTCTTTTTTATCTGTGTTTATTTCATTTATATGGCTGCGCCTAGTCCGATAATATGTAATTAGTGCGTAAGTTTTCAAGGTAAATGCTCCCAGATGAATCTGATCTCCAGATTTCTCGACAAAAAAGAGACCACATTTATATGCCTGAATATTCAATTTGATCTTATTAGTTGAAAGCGGCACTAGCCTATTGGCACAATCTCCAGCGCTATAAGCTACGTTATCGGAGAAATCTCTATCGCCACAAGAAGCAAATCTTCTATCGCCACGAATAATAAACCTTTTATCGCTACAAATGGCGCGTGTCGGAAATTGGAGGAAAACTGCGAACTAGTTAGGCTATTTAAACTTTGTAATTTGAATTTAATTGTTGGAAAGATACAGACATATAAGAAAATTGATTAGTCCTATAACCGCTAGGCTACGATATTAAACCCATTATATCTAATAATATATAACAGCCTCACCCGAAATCGTTTACTTAAAATTTTAAATTGATATAAACGCAAAAAAAAAAAAAATATTGACGATATCAATTAATTGTTAAAATTACCAAAGGCATTAGACAAAAACATATAGATTACAAAATACATCCTGGAATACAATGGTCAGTCAGATATTAACAAATTTAATATCCAATTGACCCAGTTTGTACATTTAACCAAAACAGACGTTGCAGCGTTAAAAGACATGCTTCTTCTACGATTAAGAGGCCAGGCCTTAACCTTTCTAAAAAAAGTCGCACATACCATAGGCAATAACGCCAACTTGCGAATAAATACGGTTGATGAATTGTTAAAAGCATTCAAAGAGAGATTTATAGAAACCAGTTCAATAAATAAATTAAAACATGGAGTAGTAAACTTTGATTTTTCACAGAATATAAGGGAATACCTGGATAATATACGCATTTCTGTAGAAGCAAAATACGGAAGTGGTTCTGGGTAACTGTATAAAAAAGTCATACTAAATACCTTTTTGCAAGGGCTACCCCTAGAACTATATAGAGTAGTAATATCCAAGAATATTCAGACGTTGGATCTTGCAGTCCAAGAGGTGGAGTGACTAATCGAAGTTGATAAAATGATTGCTAATCATAGTAATGCAAAAATAAACAGCCTAGGCGACTCAAACGCGGACCTTATCTTCAAGGCCGATCAGGCATCACCAAATTTCCTTTCAAGGGATAACTCCCCAGTAGCACAAAGAAACAAAACGCCAGAACCCGCTAGGCAGAAAACAGTAGGCCTACGTTTTCAGCCCATTAACCCTACGATAATAAGGTGCCATAATTGCAATCGTGTTGGCCACTTAGAGAGAGAGTGCCACTATGTCCCCAATCCCATACCAAGAAATGCTATCGGTAATACGCAAAATTACGGCAACCATTTGTTCGAAAGAACAAATTTTAGCACCGGTCGTGCAGTAGGCTATAGCCAGGGGGGATCGCGACAATAAGTACCTTATAACGCGTACCAAGCAAATCGAGATAACCCTATCCCCAATCGGTAAATTAGTTACCGGTTAGAAATCACAAATACGCGCCAAGGCAAATACAATACAAGAATACAACACAAAAATCGTGACAACTCGCTGATGAAACATGAACACTTTACAAGCCAACGGCACTGGCAATCAGCGCCAGCGAACGGCACTGACACGAGACATCCACGTTACCATAATAATACATGGCGAAGACAGGCAGACGTAAATCATTTCAATATGCCTACGGAACCCAATACGTCTGAATATCTATTACAGGCACCAACAAATGAAATAAATTCTCAAGGAAACGCTTCAGGCCCCTCAGAAACATAAGTTGGACCCAGAGGGTGCCAGGGATATTTAATAGGTCCAAAACAATACTAGTGCCTTCTTGTAGTGATATTATTAACAAGTTACCTATATTTAATGATTTTTGCGTAGAAAACGTTTACTTTACGGCCTTAGTTGACAGTGGAGATACTGTAAATAACATAAACTCTTGCGTATTTAATATGTTGCCTCTGCACATTAGGCGACAAAAGAACCCTAATAATCCCAATTTAACAAGCGTTACAGGTCATAAATTAAATGCAAAAGGGTCAATTTGCCTAAACGTAAAAAGGGACAATAGAACCTTCATGACAAATTTTATTATATGTGACAATCTCCCACATGAAGCTATTATAGGGGCAAATTTTCTAATGTCAAATAGAATACTATTAGACGTAGCCAACGAGAAGCTTGTATACCCAGCCAAGGTAGGGGAAGAAATTTCTACCTTAAGAAATCGTAACAGAGGCTACGAAGATAACATAACAGTAAACAAAAGTCCTAGTGATATAATGTCGAAGTATTTTGAACCTCATGTCTCGCAAAGACATGGCATAATTGGAAATTTGTTCAATTTTCCTGAGAGATATTGCAGAAATGAATTAAATTTAAATAATAGAAGTATTGAATATGCGAAAATAAAAATAGGAGATATACAACAGTACAGGTCAAACGAAATTCAAAAAATAGCGGAATTATGGAAAAACATAATAAAACCCAACGTGACGCAGCAAGATGCCGCAATGGTGCAGCTTAGCGCCAGTATGAATCTAATAAACAATGAAAATGAAGAGACATATTGCAGATTTGCGATAAAGAAAACAAAAATATCTCCCAACACGATGCAAAAAATCCAAATTTCACAAACGATCGAGCCAATAATCAGCATATCAGAAATGTTGTTTGCGAAATCGTCTGAGATACCCGAAAATCTGTTATGTGAAGAACAGATTATATCTTATGACAAAAGGAAAGGTTTTATTTGGGTAACCAATAACCATGAAAAATGATACAATTACAATTAAAAAAGGGGACTTGTTTAGTCCAAATCGAGGTTTTAACGGAAAATGATTTAAATACATGGGAAAATTCTAAAAGAAACCTAGTTAACGGCATTAAAACTACAAATAACGAATATCCTTTGACTAAATCACAATTTTTTAAAAAATTTAAAATGGATCATATTACGGATATGGAACTTAAGAAAAAATTATGCGAATTATTATGGAAATTTAAGGATGTATTTTCTGCATCTGAAGATGATAACGGGCTAATTCCATTTTACGAACATTAATTTTTTACGATTGGTAATCCCGTTGCAAAACAGCCATACCGTGTATTATACAAGCACAAAGAGTGGTTTAAAAATAAAATCTATGAATTAGTAAAAAATGAAACTATACGCCCAAGTACAAGCCCGTATAGTGCACCAGTAATCTTAGTACCAAAAAAGAATGGCGATCTTAGACTCGTAGTAGATTATAGAGCCCTCAACTAACAAGTAGTTAGCGATAAATTTCCTCTACCAAGAATAAACGAAATTCTTGAATCAATTTCAAGCAAAAACAAAATTTTTACTTCTTTGGACCTTACCCAAGGCTACCATCAAGTGAAAATAGCCGAAAAGGATGTCCATAAAACTGCATTTTCAGCATCCGAATACGGATCTTATGAATAGTTGAGAGTGCTATTTGGACTAAAAACTAGTTCAAGCACGCTATGCAGACTCCCGGTGCATCTGCTAAGAGGATTTAAAGTTATAATGCATCTTTTTGATGATATTATATGCCCGTGGAAAAACACTGAGCAGCACTTGGCAAATTCAGCTATGGGGTTCAAGAACTTCAGGCAAGGCAATTTAAAATTCCGGCCTGAGAAAGTAAATTTATTTCAATCCAAAATTAAATTTTTAGGAGTAGTAGTTACCCAGGGAGAGATATCCCCAGACCCTGATAAAATTAAATGTGTTGAAAACCTCAAGCCCCCCAGAACTTTGAAATAATTAAGGGGAATTTTAGACCTTACTGGCTACTTTAGAAAATTCGTACGCAATTATGCCCAGATTGCGAAACCCCTCACAGAATTAACTAAAGGGAATTCTCATAATTTGATCTGGTCCCAGGAAGCTCAAACTTCCCTAGACCTACTCAAAAAGACACTCACCTCTGAACCTATTTTATCACTCCCTGATTTCGAAAAAAGAAAATCATCGTTACTACGGATGCTAGCTCAAAAGGCATAGGCGCTATCCTTTCGCAAATAATGCCGGTAGAAGACCCTAACCATCTACAGGGAACACCCAAACAAATTGAAAAAGTTCTATGCTATTGAAGTAAAACTTTATCAAAAGGCGAACGTAGTTATTCCGCAACGAACTTAGAATTGCTATCTATTATCTACCACTTGGACAAATTTAGGCATTATTTAATTGGTAGAAAATTTATATTACGATCAGACAATTAAAGCTTGCAGTACCTGCGCACATTTAAAAACCCCACGGGCATTCTAGCTAGATGGATTATGAAAATCCAAGACCTAGATTGAGAATTTGAACATTTAAAGGGAAAACAAAACAAAGCTTGCGACTTTTTGAATAGATGTCCAGAAAATAGTCCGTCGGAAACTGAAGAAAATGAAGTTAATGCTATTAATGCTAAAAGCAAACATGGATGTAAGAAAAACAAAGTCAAAGACGCAGTAAAAGAAAATAAGATTGACTATTGTCCCTTATCTCTGGAAAATATAAAAAGAAAGCAAAAAAAGGACGAAATGTGTGTAGCACTAATTGATTATTTTGTGAATGATAAAGCGTTACCGGATAAATTCAAAACTCTTACAAAAGAGATAGATAATTTTTACTACGACCTTGATGAAGAAATACTGTGTAGAATTGTGACTGCTGAGACAAATAGAAACCAAACCTCGATAATACCTGTATTACCACAAAACTTGATAGGGCCTGCATCTGAATATTTTCATTCGGACACAGGTGGACATTTAGGAGTTATGAAAACGTTCCATAAGTTAAAACAATACTTTTACGTACAATCGGCACTGACAAAACTTAAAGAATTTGTAAGTACATGCGAAGCATATAACTTGAGAAAAATCTCCCAAGCTTACCCACATCCTCCAATGGGAAGAGTTCCAGTAGTGAATTACCCCTTCGATATTAGCTTATTTGACCTATACGGGACAAGTTGAGGCTTACCTGTTTCTAGCAGAGATAATACTTGCATTCTTTCGGTTGTATATCATTTTTTAGGATTTAATATTGCAAAAGCATTAAAAAATCAAGGTGCTTATGCCACAAGTAAGGCATTAGCAAAATTATTTTTACAATTTGGCATTCATAATAAAATTTTTAGCGACAGCGGGAGCAATTTTATTGCAAAAGTAACAAACGATTTAATGAGTTTCCTTAATATAGAGAAAATGGTGACAGGGCCGTACCATCCACAAGCTAATTGCAAAATAGAAAACAGGCATAAAATATTTTCAAACTTTCTAAGTATTTATACGAAAGTCAATAGGAGCGAATGGGATAAACTCTTACCTTATTTAACTAACGTAATCAACACTGCTTATTCCGAAACAACCAGAGACAATCCATTTTATTTACTTTTTGGTCAAGATTTTAGAATCCCGTATGATGAGATTATTGAATCCCGGCAGTATTATAATAGCTCTGAAGATTATAAACAAGAATTCATGAATAGAATGAGTAAAACTTAAAAAATAGTTAGGCAAGAGTTGGAAAAATGTAAAATAAACCAAGAACTAAGAAACCAACCCAAAGTTAAGGGGAATATAGATTTCAAAGTAGGAGACTTCGTTTACCTAAAGAACGAGGTGAAAACGGAAGGAAAAAAACTTTCCAACGAATATTCCGGACCGTACAGAATTGTCAAAAAGTACGATAACGAATATACTTTAAAAATGGAAAACCCCGATAGTGGAAAAACTTACAAGGCGCATGTTAGCCGAATAAAAACAGCCAAATTTCCAGAGAGATGGGTATCCCATCCCTCTTCTACTGATTCGTCAGACTCGGAAAATGAACCCCCTAAATCAAGATTGGCAGAGCTAAAACCCTTTAATTTCAAGCAAGACTATTTTGAGAATGACAGTGACCAGGAAAACTTTGAAGAATTTTTAGCAATGGAAAATTTAGTTGTTCCTAAGAAAAAATCCCTAATACCAGGATTTTTTCCTGAAAACAAAACGCCAAAAAGTCCAAAAAGCTATTCATCAGCAAGCGCAGGAGATTTAGATTATACAATATCTCCAAAAAACCAGTTCTTCCCCGATAGAATTTTGACCCCAAGTCCTCCCAAAAGATTGCCTGACGATATCGTTTCCCTTGCAACCCCGATAGAAAGGTCCACGTGTTTACATGAAGAATTAAATAGAGCTGTAGAAACCCCCGGTATTACTGTATAGAAAATCCCTCCCAAAGATTTAACTAAAACTAACCTGCGATAAGCCATGGATTTAATAAATTTTCCCATAAAAAGGAGTCAAAGTACATTGCCCGGGAATAAGACTCAGACGAATGACCAGCAAAGTCAATATCATGATATAACTGTATCCAAGGCCAAACCTAAACAGTGGACTTCATGGAGCGAAACCCTAGATTAAAAAATTTCTCATCCCCCCGAAGACATGACCTTAAAACAATGGATGAACCCTACAAAAACTCTTGTTTTCCCCCAAAGCTCTCAAGAATCTTTCAAATCTCCCGATTTGAGAACTTAAAACGAGGACTTCGGGAATAAATCTTCTACTTCCAGAGGAGTAGAAATCTACGAAAAACGGGCAGGTGATACCACAAAAAATACCACCTCTAAAAGTTCCAATCTAGACTCATTAGAAACTAGTTTCGTAGAGCCTGATGGTGAATCAGAACATATATTAGCTAAATAAATAGTGAAACCAAGACTACCCTCATCAGCCTCACCCGGGAAAAAAACGAAATTAAAAGGGAAAGAATTTTTTAAAAAACAATAAAAAAAGTTTGACATTATTTCGCTAGACAAACCTAAAAAGAAAAAACCACAAGAAACTGAGTAGAAAATAACGACACAGTCAGGTAGAACGGTTAAAAAACCTGACAGATGGAAATATCCCTAATTAATGTAAAGACAAATTTCAAATATAATAAATTTAACACCATAATAACTTTAACAGTGTGCAAGTAAAGTTAACCAAGTCAATATTAATGAAAAAAAAAAAATACAAGTGATGTCAAAACGTTGACGATCACAGAAAATAACCAAAGGTAGGAAGATCGTGGTCGACTAAGAACGACAACTGGCGGTGGACCACGTCTTGTGGGAAGCCTGGGGAGGAACCCAAGGCCCGTGATTCTTTTTGTAGTTTATTTTTAAACGATCGTAGGAAGGGATATTTTTCAGTCCTTCAAGTATAAGAAATTAGTATTTTTATGCCAATCAGGGCCAATCAAAACAATACTTAAAGGTTGAATAGAAACTTCTGTGAGCTAGTTAAGTTTTAGTTTTTTGGATCAGAATGCTTTGAAAGAGAAACAGAGAGTTTAATTTCTTATAGCTCCTAGGAGAAAAAAAAAAGAAAAGCTTTTAATTTCATTATATTATATCAATGACGTATGCTGTCCTACAGCTCTGTGTTAAACATTACTTCCAAAGAGAAACAGAGACATTAATGTCTTTAGCTCCTTGGCGAAAAATTTAATTTCACTAGTTTATACCTATAACGTATACAATAAAAGAGAGATCACTGTTCTATAGTTCTGTGACAAAATGTTCTTTAATTCCATTGGTTTATCTATGACATATCTTGTCCTCTAATTTTTGTTACATATTTTTGCAAGTCAGTCACGTTACATTTTACCTATACAGACTAAGGTCCCCTTTAATTTTCTATGAAAAATCGACCCAGGTCCAAACAAAAATTGATGTCATCAAAAACAAAACAAAAAAAATTTTTTACTTATCCTTTAATTTCTACCAATAAAAAGACTGCAGGGTGATGACAGTGATATCTTTACTAATGGTCTTATACATGGATTAAGTCGAGGCGACATCTCCTCTCTACTATGGACATAAGAGTTTTCTAAGATGTAGAATCCCTCCTGAAATTGCCTTCTAAATGAAGATTGAAATAAAAATTTTTAACCAAAAGTAAATCAAATATGCCTAACTTGACTAAAAAATTCGATAATCTGACGCTATTCATAGCTAGAACTTGATCTGAATCGTGTTTTGCTCTATTTTTAGGTTTTTAGTGTTTAATCTTCCTTTTTACTTGCCGTCTTGTTCGTTTTTCTTGCTTAAAATATCAGTCAAATTCTTATTTAATTATTCTAATAATCAATTCGTACTCAATTTTTTACTTTAATTATTTATTAAAATATAATTTCTCAATAAGTTATTAATAAAAATTTATTTATCTAAATAAACTATTTACAACCTGATAATTTATTTAAGTTAGACTAAGGTTTATGTTTAACTTGAAAAGACTGTGCTTAATTTAGCGAAAAATATTTATTTTTGTACAAAAAAATTTTTTTCCCCTTTCCCCCTTTTTTAGTTTATAAGAAGTCTATTTGAGCCACCTGCACATCAAATTATCCAATTCTGATATAGTGACTACGAAACATGTTTACTCTTGAAACCTCTATATCTTCAACACTATCATACCCGTAAAAATTTCAGCCAGTTTTCAGTATATTTTGATAGAGCGAATTTGTTTTTATTAGCTGAAGTAAACACGACTAATTCGGAGCGTCGGGTATTTTGAAAAGAAGTTTAGTTTTTAAACTATGCAATTCAGTAGAAAAAATAACTACCAGTACAGAAGCGTCTAATTATATGAAATATTTTATCTTAGTGTAGATTATAATTATTTTAGGCCTACACATTGCTCATTCATGTGTTTCTTACTCGAGTAATATATGTACTAATAGCCAACTATTGGTAACTATAACCAAACAACCTATTGGTACGTTTATATGTAGAATTTCACGGCGGATGTGAAATTATATCTCAATAATAATATGTAAAATTTTAAAACCATTTAATCAGTTAAGATATATGGATTGAAACCCTGTGAATGTCCAATGGTGACTAAGTAAAACCCACAAGGAATTCCCTATTAATGTGAAGGTGTTTCTCGCTTAACGGATTCTAATAAGACTTTAATATAATATTTATTTATTTAGTGCTGAAGGATTTGCTCAAACAATAGCCTTCTAAAAAGATATTGATGTCAGTTCTTCATTATGCTTATATTCTTTGCCAAGCATTAACTGGAATCTACGGAGGCAAGCTTGGAAATCCTGCATCTAATGACCTTATTCGAAAAGCGAATATGAGGCACCAATGTTGACTTGCAATTACGGAAAAATCCTGAGACTAAGAACCTCTGCATTTCAGCCGTTAAACCTGGAGCCCCATGAGAAAGTCTAAGCCAAGAAATAGGGAAGACATCAGAAAACGAGTGGGTATAGAGGTCTCCACTCGTCCTTGTTATGTCTTGTTCCCTCATTGTAGTACTGTTGCGTAAAACCTTGTGGTTATGACACTGCAACATGCATCTATTAAACAGCACTGATTTGCGTGAACAATGCAGGCATGAAAAATATTGTAAAAGTAGACCTCAAACTTAATAATTTAGGGTAAATTATGTTTATTTAATATCGATATTTCCGTTCTCAAAACAAATTTGAAGACATTTCTGTTTTAGATTTTCATTGTGAGTACTAATATTAGTGTATTTATTTAATTCTGTCTCATAACTTAGAAGTTAATGTACCCAATTAATACGTGACTTATTTGTACTATGAGTGCTTACATTAAAGAACGTGTGATTCTGCCTCGCTATTTTTATTACAGGAAGTAAATGGCAAATTGGTTATTGAGCATTACAATGAGCTTCCAAGTGCAGATACGACCCAGTAGCATCTATTTTCATCATATCTCAACCAACGAAGAGTACTCACCATAACTCCAGGCAACTTTCATCCCAGCTTCGTCTACGAAAACAACAGTTACCTTCGACCGTCGTTTCTTCGACCATGAACAATATTACATATCAGGTAACACTATATTTGAACCTCAGTATCAAGTGCTTTAACGAACTATATAATCACATAAATGCTGAGAACCCCATCGATCAGAACAAGACAAACGATATTTAACGATATTTGAAGTTAAAAGATACTTAAAGACATTTGAAGATATTTGAATCTGAAGTTAAAGACAATTTGAAGTTTAATTCTGAGAACCCCATTGATCAGAAAAAGATCAACGATATTTAACGATATTTGAAGTTAAAAGATACTTAAAGACATTTGAAGATATTTGAAACTGAAGTTAGAGACAATTTGAAGTTTAATTCTGAGAACCCCATCGATCAGAACAAGATAAACTATATTTAACGATATTTGAAGTTGAAAGATACTTAAAGACATTTGAAGATATTTGAAACTGAAGTTAGAGACAATTTGAAGTTTAATTCTGAGAACCCCATCGAGCAGTACAAGATAAACGATATTAGAAGTCAAATGATATTTGAAGATGTTTGAAGTTGAATTAAAGACAATATATTAAGAGAGTCACTATTGTATGACGACAACCCGTTTCAAAATGCACAAATGAATAATTTTACGCGAGAATACATTCTCTATGTGCCTCAAAAATCCTAAAAATGATATACTGAGAAGAAAAACACCAACACCTGTAGTGGGAAGAATTATTTCCCAATTGACTGTTAGAACGATATTTATGGGTCATTTCCCAATTGACTATTAGGGAAAACTTACCGTGTAAAGACAACTAGACTCGAACTGTTCCATGAAGAAACCATAACGTAAGTGCTTCGAAATTTTTGCCAGGACAAAAGGAGTGAAGGACAGTAATTTACAACAGAAGGGTGTAGTACACTAAGGAGACTAAAGGTGATGAATAGATGCGAAGCTACATGTGTTACTTCCTAATAACTTTGAAAATTCAAAAATACCAATAGTGACAGTGTTTTAATGTCATCAGTGAATATGATGAACCAAATATTGTAAATTATAAATAATTCATATATGCGCCACAATTAGAATTAGATATAACATTATCATATCTTTCATTTTACTGTTCTGTAAATATTATGCTGTTCGTCATATATACAGCAAAAATGATAGAAAAACTAATGTAAAAGTGGAATAGTCCCAACCTTTTTTGAAATGTAAAATTAATCAGTGTTAGACATAGAAAAAAAAATCTTTAGTATAGTAGCTAACCTAGAACCAAAAATAAGTTTAGTCCGGTAGATGAATTTTAGATAGGGATATAGAATAAAATAAGAAAAATAATCGAAAAATTTTAAGCACTCCTAATGAGCAGTTACTAATGACGGGACGTCATTATTTGATGGGAAGGGTGATGTGCACCAGCAGTAGAATACCATATATTTAAATTTCCTTCGAATTTCCTTCATTAGAAGGATTCTTTCCTTCTAAAGATGATTCGGGCAGAAATTAAACGTCCCCTAATTGAGTTCAAATACTGCTTCCAAGAGTCTAAATTCTTAATCAGCAAAAAGAGGAATTGCATTCTAGCTTCAGTCGAACGACGACGCTAGTCGTTCGAATTTCGCTAAGATAATTAGTAGCAAAAAAAATGCTATGCACAACATTTCTAAGAAAGTTTAAATGGCAAAAAAACCGTGTGAATGCTTGAATCATCAAAAACATTTAAAAGAGACTTTTGGACGAGGATTCGCGTCCTTGTGCCACGTGAGCCAATGGCAAGCAGTCCTTACAGCGCAGGACCAAAGAACTGCTTTTGGAAGTGGGGTAGATGTGTTTTTTAATTTTTTTAATCGTAAGTTTGATTTGAGAAGATCAATTGAGATAGAAGTTTTAACTCTTTCATCTCGGTCACAATTATTCTCATTGAAGTGACCCGTTGCTGTACAACTAAGTATGTGAGTTCAATAAATCTATTGTCTTTCTTATATGTGTTTATGTCATTTATATGTCTGCATATAGTCTAATAATATCTAACTACTTCTTAAGTCTTCAAGGTAAATGCTCCCAAAGGAATCTGATCTCCAGATAGCTCAAGAAAGAAGAGGCCACGTTTGTATGCCTAAATATTCAATTTTATCTCATTAATTGAAAGTGGCGCTAGCCCAGTTGACACGAACTCCTGCGCTATAAGCGGCGCTATCGGAGAAATTTCTATCGCCACAAGTAGCAAATCTTCTATCGCCACAAATAATAAACCTTTTATCGCTACAAATACGAAACATACGGTCAGTAGTATGTTCCACCAGAAATTGGTTGAGAATCATCCGTATCTATCATCCACGTACGTTAATCTTTGGTCTTCATTTGTAAATAGGGGAATCTGGGAGTCTAATGCTTCTCGTATTTTTTTAAGCTTTAATATCCCTTTATTTTTTTCTATTTTGATCTATATTGAGGTCTTCATTTCATCACTTTCTATATTGGAAATAGCGTGCGAGAGGCTCTTTACTTTGAAATCGATTATTCTGGGACATTTTATACTCGTGTTTGTGGTAATTAACGGACTTTGAATAGTTGACTCCCTATTTATAAGTCGTTATCCTTGTTTTATGATTATCGTACCCACATCTTCTAACAGTAATTCTGTTTTGTAACTTGGGCCTATTCTTTCTGTGTTATTATAACAAGACATAGTTCCAACAGTTTCTCTTGGAACAGAAAATAACCAAAGATCATTTCTAAGGTGTATGAATATTTCTCGCTTAGTACTTCTTATCACGGCTTCTTTCAGTTGGACTGGATACATCGTATTGAAATGGTACGGGTAGACTTTTTATATTAAAGGAAATTAATCGAATTAATTATATGTAATGTGACTTTTTACTTAGAATTTGTTTTCGGGAATTTATATATGTTGAACAATGTTTTTCTACAGCATTTTTATAATTGCATGATTTTTACTCGTGAATTAAAAGTTTTTAGAATATTATTCCTTTATGACGCCTATCCATTAAAATCTTTTAATCCTATACTGATTAAGTGTAATTCCGTCCATCGGGTTTTTTAACCGTTCTACCCGATTGTGTCGTTACTTTATCCTCGACTTCTTGCGGTTTTTTCTTTTTCGGTTTTTTTAGCGAAATACTATCAAACTTTTTGCATTGTTTTTTCACATATTCTTTCCCTTTTAATTTTGTCTACTTCGCGTGTGCGGCTGTTGAATTCGGTTTTGATTTCTCTGCTTATTTAACTACTATATGGTCTGATTCGCCGTCAGACTCTTCGGAACTGGTGTCCGATGATTCTGTATTATAAGTTTTAGAAGTTGCACCTCTCATTTTTGAGGTATCACCTCCCCTTCCTTCGTAAATTTCTACTCATCTGGAAGTAGAACGTTTATTCTCTAAGTCCTCGCTTTGAGTTTTCAACTCGGGAGATTTGAAAGATTCTTGAGAGCTTTGAGAGGAATCAAGAGATTTTGCAGGGTTCCTCCACTGTTTAAATGCCATGTCTTCAGGGGGATGGGAAATTCTTTTCACTAGTGTTTCCCTCCATGAAGTCCTTTGTCTAGGTTTGACCTTGGACACAGTTATATCATGATATTGTCCTTGCTGGTCATCGTTGGGAGTTTTATTCTTAGACAATGTACTTTGACTCGTTTTTATTGGGAAGTTTATTAAATCCATAGCTTCTCGCAGATTTGTTTTAGTTGAATCTTTGGGAGGAGTTTTCTTTACAGTAATACCGGGGGTTTCTACAGCTCTGTTCAATTCTTCCTGCAATGACAAGGGCCTTGCTATTGGTGTTGCAGGGGAAACCATATCGTCTGGAAATCTTTTGGGGGGACAAGGGGTCGAAATTCTATTAGGGAAAAATTGGGTTTTTGGAGATATTGTATAATCTAATTCTCCCGCGCTCTCTGATGATGAACTTTTTGGATCTTTTGGCGTTTTTATTCTTGCTGGTATTAGGGATTTTTTCTTGGGAATAACTAGATTTTTCATAGCTAAAAATTATTCAAAGTTTTTCTCATCGCTCTCATCCTCAAAATAATCTTGTTTAAAATTAAAGGGTTTTAGCTCTGCGAATCTTGATTTAGGAGGTTCATTTTAGCTATCTGACGAATCAGTAGACGAGGGACGCGGTACCCATATTTCCGGAAATTTTGCTCTTTTTGTTCGGCTAACATGTGCTTTGTATGTTCTTCCGCTATCAGGGTTCTCCATTTTAAAAGTATAATCGTTATCGTACTTTTTGACTATTCTGTACGGTCCAGAATATTTGTTGGAAAGTTTTTTTGCCTTCCGTTTGTGCCTCGTTCTTTAGGTAGACGCAGTCTCCTATTTTGAAATCTATACTCCCCTTGACTTTGGGTTGGTTTCTTAGCTCTTGGTTTATTTTACATTTTTCCAATTCTTGCCTAACTATTTTATAAGTTTTCCTCATCCTATTTATGAGTTCTTGTTTGTAATCCTGCGAGTTATTATAATACTGCCGAGATTCAATAATCTCATCATACGGGATTCTAAAATCACGACCCAAAATTAAATAAAACAGATTGTCTTTAGTTGTTTCTGAATGAGCAGTATTGATTACGTTGGTTGAATAGGGTAAGAATTGATCCCAATCGGTCCTGCTGTCTTTTGTATAAATGCTTAATACATTCGAAAATATTTTATGCCTATTTTCTATTTTACCATTAGCTTGTGAGTGATATGGGGATGACACCATTTTCCCTATGTTAAGAAAACTCTTGCTTCCGTTGACACTTAAAACCTTATTTGGAATGCCAAATTTTTAAAATAATTTCGCCAACGCCTTACTTGTGGCGTAAGCGCTTTGATTTGTTAATTCTTTTGCAAAAGTGAATCCGGAAAAATGGTCTATAACTGATAGAATACAAGTATGGCCTCTGCTGGAAACAGGCAAGCTTACGCTGGTTCCATATAAGTCAAATGAGACAATATCGAAGGGGTACTTTGCTACCGGGACCCTTCCCATTGGAGGATTAGGATAAGCTTGGGGTTTTTTTCTTAAGTTACACGCTTCGCATGTACTTACAAATTCCTTAAGTTTTGTTATTCCCGACGGCACGTAAAAATATTGTTTTAATTTATGGAAACTTTTCGTTACCCCTAAGTGTCCACCTGTATCTGAATGAAAATATTTGAAGGCAGGTATTATTAAGTTTTGTGGTAATACAGGTATTATTGAGGTTTGGTTTCTTTTTGTCTCAGCAATCACGATTCTACATAGTATTTCTTCATCGTGATAATAGTAAAAATTGTCTATCTCTTTTCTAAGAGTTTTGAATTTATCCGGTAACGCATCGTCATTCACAAAATAATTAATAAGTGCTACACACATTTCGTCCTTTTTTTGCTTTCTTTTTATATTTTCTAAAGACAGGGGATAATAGTTAACCTTATTTTCTTTTACTGTGTCTTTGTCTTTGTTTTTCTTGCATTCATGTTTGCTCTTAGCATTGATAGCGTTAACTTCATTTACCTCAGCTTCCGACGGAATATTTTCTGGGTATCTACTCAAAAAGTCACAAGCTGCATTTTGTTTACCTTTTAAATATTCAAATTCGTAATCTAGATCTTGGATTTTCATAATCCATCTAGAATTCCGCTAATCCAGCTAGAATTCCCGTGGGGTTTTTAAATGTGCGCAGGTACTGCAAGCTTCTATGGTCTGATCGTAGTATAAATTTTCTGCCAATTAAATAGTGTCTAAATTTGTTCAAGTGATGGATTATAGATAATAATTCTAGGTCTGTGGCGGAATAACTACTTTCGCCTTTTGATAAAGTTCTACTCGAATAACATATAAATTTTGCTATTTGCTTTTGTTCAGGCCTTCCCTCTAGTGAATTAAGGTTTTCTACCGGTATTATTTGCGAAAGAATAGCGCCAATACCCTTTGAACTAGCATCGGTTGTGACCACGAATTGTCCGTTTTCGAAATCAGGAAGTGATAATATTGGTTCAGAAGTGAGTGCCTTTTTGAGACGGTCTAGGGAAGTTTGAGCTTCGTGGGACCAGGGAACACTTTGGGAGCTCTTTTTAGTTAATTCCGTGAGGGGTTTCGCAATTTGGGCGTAATTGCGCACGAATTTTCTAAAGTAGCCAGTAAGACCTAAAATTCCTCTTAATTCTTTCATAGTTCTAGAGGGTTTGAGGTTTTCAACACATTTTATTTTGTCTGGGTCTGGGGATATCTCTCCTTGTGTCACTACTACTCCTAAAAATTTAATTTTAGATTGAAATAAATTTAATTTTTCAGGCCGGCTTTTTAAATTGCCCTGTCTTAATTTCTCGAACACATTAGGTAATGTTGCTAAGTGTTGTTCAGTGTTTTCTCCCACGCATATGACATCATCGACAAAACGAATGATATTTTTTAATCCTCTTAATAGATGCAATAATGGTCTATATAACGCGCTTGAACTTGTCTTAAGTCCAAAAGGTACCCTTAAGTATTTATATGAACCACATTCAGCCGTTAAAAACGCAGTTTTATACACGTCTTTTTCGACTATTTTCTCTTAGTTGTAGCCTTGGTTAAGGTCCAACGAAGTAAAGATTTTATTTTTTCTTGAAATAGAGTCAAGAATTTCATCTATTCTTGGTTAAGGAGATTTATCACTAACTACTTGTTTGTTGAGGGCTCTGTAATCTACTACAAGTTTAAGGTCACCATTCTTCTTTGGTACCATGATCACTGGTGCACTATACGGACTTATGCTGGGACGTATAATTTCATTTTTTTTCTGATTCATGAATTTTATTTTTTAACCATTCTTTGTGCTTATACGGTACACGATGTGACTCTCTCGCGACAGGGCCACCAGTTGTTAAAATTAAGTGTTAATAAAATGGTATCAGTCCGATGTCATTTTCGGATGAAGAAAAAACATATTTAAAAATCCATAATAGTTCCCATGATTTTTTATTAAGTTCTACGTCCGTAATAAGAT
Source organism: Artemia sp. Qi Xiang Cuo (assembly GCF_049724085.1). Taxonomy (NCBI): domain Eukaryota; kingdom Metazoa; phylum Arthropoda; class Branchiopoda; order Anostraca; family Artemiidae; genus Artemia; species Artemia sp. Qi Xiang Cuo. Next base: position 3,890,964 of record NC_142807.1, read on the forward strand.
CCATATTAAATTTGTTTAGAAATTGCGATTTGGTTAGAGGGTATTTGTTAATTGAGGTTTTAATGCCGTTGACAAGGTTTCTTTTGGAATTCTCCCATCTATTTAAATCCTTCTCCGATAAAACTTGGATTTGAACTAAACACGCCCCCTTTTTTATTGTAATTGTGTCATTTTCGTGGTTATTAGTTATCCAAATCAAAGCTTCTCCTGTCTTGTAAAGTATAATCTGTTCTTCGCATAACAGATTCTCAGGAATTTCATTTGACGGGGTCGCAAACCATATTTCAGATTTGCTATCCACTGGTTCAATCATCTGTGATATTTGAATTCTTTGCATCGTTTTGGGAGGAAATTTTGTTTCCTTATAGCGAATCCGTAATATTTTTCTTTATTTTCATTGTCTATTAAATTTAGACTGGCGCTATCCGTCAATAGCATTGGCTGTACCTGAACTGCAATAGGGGCCACTACTTTTTTCCATAATTCCACTATTTTCTTCATTTTGTTTGACCTGTACTGCCGCATATCTCCTATTTTTATTTTTGCAGTTTCAATACACTTATTATTTAAATTTACTTCGTTTTTGCTGATTATACCACCAGAAATTTTATTTATTGTTACGTTCTCTTCGTAACCTCTGTTACAATTTCTTAAGGTAGAAATTTCTTCCCCTACCTTAGCCGGATAGACAAGCTTTTTGTTTGCCACGTCTAATAGTACTCTATTAGACCTTAAAAAATTTGCGCCAATAATGGCTTCGTACGGAAAGTTATCGCATATTATATAATTTGTCGGAAAGATTCTGTTATCCCTCTTTACGTTAAGGCGAATTAAACCTTTTGTATCCAACTTATGCCCTGTCAAGCTACTTAAATTGGGATTATTAGGGTTCCTCTGTCAACTAATATGCGGAGGCAACATATTAAATACGCATGAGTTTATGATACTAATCGTTGCACCAGAGTCAATCAAAGCTTTAAAGTAAATATTTGCTACACAAAAATCATTAAATATAGGTAACTTATTATTATTATCACTACAAGACGGTACTACTATCGGTTTGGACCTATAAAACATCCTAGGCTCCCTCTGGGTCCAATTTATAGTTCTGAGGGGCCTGAAACGTTTCCCTGCGGATTTATTTCATGCGTCGGTGCCTACAACGGATATTAAGACATATGAGATTCCGTAGGCATATTTAATTAATTTACGTCTGTCTGCCTTCACCATGTATTATTATGGTAACTGGGATGCCCTGCGTCAGTGCCGCTTGCTGGCGCTGACTGCCAATGCCGTTGGCTTGCAAAATTTTCATTTCCCATCGGCAAATTTTCGTGATTTCTATATACCATTCTCGCATTATATTGGCTTTGGCCATAAGTTGGGTTTTCAAATCGGTAATTAATTTGTCTATTGGGGGGAGGGTTATACAAATTTGGTTGGTACGCGTTGTAAGGTACTGATTGGCGCAATCTTCCCTGGTTATAGCTTAGTGCACCACCGGCGCTAAAATTTGTCCTTACGAACAAATAGTTGCCATAATTTTGCATACTGCCGACAGCAATTCTTGGTGTGCTATAGGGGGCATAACAGCACTCCCTCGTGATGTGTCCAGGTTAATTAAAAATATATCATCTTATTATTGTATGGTTCTTTTCGTAACTAGATTTTTTGACAGGCTTAAACCGTTCTGTTTTCGGCCTAGCGGGTTCTTGCATTATATTTTTTTGTGGCACTGGGGAGTTATCCCTTGAAAAGAAATTGAGAGACGCCTGATCGCCCTTGAAGGTCAGGGTTTGCGTTTGATTCGCCTAGGCTATTTATTTTTGCTTTACTGTGATTAGCCACCATCGTATCAACTTCGATCAATCGCTCTACCTCCTGAACTGCAAGATCCAACGTCTGAATATTTTTGGATATTACCATTCTATATAGTTTTGGGGGTAGCCCTTGCAAAAAGGTATTTAGTATGACTTTTTCATACAGTTCTCCCGAACCTTCTCTGTGTTTTGCTTCTACTGAAATCTGTATATTATCAAGATATTCTTTTATATTTTGTGAATGGTCAAAGCATACCATTCCGTGGTCTAATTTATTTGTAGAACTGTTTACAATACATCTATCTTTAAATGAGGTTAACAATTTGTCCACCATATTTGCTGGCAAGTTGGCGTCATCACCTATAGTACGTTCAATCTGTTTTAGAAAGGTTAAGGCCTGGCCTTTTAATCTTAATAGAAGCATGCCAACTAACGTTTCTAGCTCTGTTTTTGTTAATTCTACAAACTGATTGTCCATTGTATTGTGGAATAGACTTTGCTATTTCTACATTTTTCGCGACCAACTTTTGCGCCTTTAATTGTTCGTCTAAATCTTCTGACATTTCTTTTTTTGCGTTTGAATAACTCAAAATAAAGTTATTTTTTCACTTAACCTATTTCGGGGGAGGCTACTATCTCCTATGAGATATTTTAAAGGGTTTCCCTGTAATAGCTTAGTGGTTATAGGCCTAATTACTTTTTATTATATGTCTGTACCTCTCCAATAATTAAATTTAAATTACAAAGTTTATAGCCTAATTAGTTCGCATGATTTTCTCCAATTTCCGACCGTGCCATTTGTAGCGATAAAAAATTTTGGGACTGGGCCTAATTGTGGTCATAAAGATTGACCGCGTCAAATGTAATATTCCCTTTGGGAGCGTTGGTTCGAATCCTACCGACCGCGCCATTTGTAGCAATAAATTTTTATGGACTGGGCTTAATTGTGGTCATAAATATTGACCGCGTCTAATGTAATATTATACTTAAAAGCCGTGGACTTACACCTTATAAGTTCTTCGATAGCACCACTTAAAGCACTAAAGACTGCGCCGTTTAAGGCGTTGAAGGTCGCGCCGTTTCTGCCGGGTGAATTTTTCTTAGGTCGAGTGATAGGCTAAGCAAACTATAAAAATGAAAAGAAAATCTAAGGTTCCACCGGGTAATTTTACGATCGCATCGTCCGGGCCGTTATAGCTTCTCTCGTGCCGTCGAGGGCTGCACCGGCTGCAAAAAGGGGGGGGATAGATAACTGGGTGGCCACGCCACTCGCTGAACGCGAGAAAATAAAATATGTGATTATATAAATGTAACCTCTTTTCCTCGGGTTATCTCGAAATCAATTACCTGTTATATTATATAGAAATCAGATCCCTGGGAACGTACCTCGGAGACATACGAACTAATTACCTGTCGTGCGACTAGATACAGACATATAAAATAAAATAAACACAAATAGAAGAGCAATCGATTTATTGTAACTTACATTTTAGGTGTACAACAGGGCTCACTTCAATTGACGGCAAATAATAACCAAGTCTCTACAATGACTGCATAATAATTTTGGATCGCAATGCCTGAATGCCAATATAATTCTCATCTTAATAATCTTCCAAAAAGCACTTTTACCCCACTATCAAACGTAGTTTTTTGTCCTCCTCTCTAAGAACTGGCTCACAATTGGCCTAAGTCCTGAGGCGGGCCAAACCCTCCGTCCAATAATCTGTCTTAAATATTTTTGATTATTTAAACGTTCACACACTCTTATAACTTAGACTTCCTGCGAAAACATTGTATTTTGTAGTCTTTTTATTACCACTCTTCTCGGCAAAATTCAAAACTGGATAGCGCCGTTCTTTTTCTGAGGCTAAAATGCAATTCTTCTTTTTGCTGATTAAGAACTTTTCTTTTTTTGAAACTAGATTTAAAGTTAATTAGAGGAAGTCGGAATTATCTTTAGAAAGAAGGAACTTTATTTTTTTGTATTTTAAATAAATCATATTTTACTCACGGTACACTTACCAACCAACACATTTGTAAAAATATAAGCATGTCGTACTTCACTTGAGTATGCAAACATTCCCAATCTCAATGAATGTATAGCCAGAGCAGCTCCTTATCTTTTCCAACTACATGTGGTCATTTTTGGATGTTTTGAGTTTGATTGGGTTTTATATTTTAATTTATGTTTATTTTAGATTTCCCAGATCATTCATAGCATTATTTGCTAAGGTATTAGTACGAAATTCCCATTCTGCAGACAGAAACACTATAAAATTTTAAAAAATACTTTAAAATATTCTAAAATATCTTACATACTGATGCCATTCCTCAAGGGAAATCAATAAAAATCACCCCCCTCCCTTTTACGATTTAGATGTTAATTTGTATGCCTTAAGTAATGGTTTTAGTAAGTTTATAAGTTAGTTAGTAGAATTTTTTAAAGAAAAAAGGCCAGGTGTTTTAAAGTTGGGGATCCCCTTCACTGCAAAAGAAACTTCTACCATTCAGGTTGATCATCCCATATTACAAGTCTTGTGTCAGACCCATCACCAAGTATAAATTCCTGTTGCATGTTGGCGCTCTGAAAAATTGTTTGGCACCACTCCAAAAGATCCAGAATAGGGCTAATAGGACAGGTTCAGTCATTCCCCATGACTCTCACCAGTCTGTTATTGAGAGGTTTGATGTAGCATTGACAGCTGTTTTCTACAAAAAAAAACATAAATTCACCACCTTCTCTAAAGCTTTGTTGCATTGTACCCGCCATTTGTTGTATTGTGGAGCCAACAAGACAGACACAAAGACAAACACCTTAGTCCAGTTACCTTAAGGATGGCATGTCAAGAATAGAGTATTTGAAGAACACTTTTATTCAATGATGCACTTTGATTTGCAATGATCTTCCTGAGGATGCTATCCCTAAAAGTTTAAAGTTTCAGTATCAACTCTTTCAAAAGGGGTTTAAAGAGTCGTCTGAAACCTCAATAAAAGACAAGCAGTAAATCCAATATTTAATTATACCTGGTACTGCAAATTTATGAATAAAAAAAAACAGTTTAAAATTTTTTTATAATGTTTCCTTCTAGATAGTGAAAATGCTGGACCAACACCTCTACTTGTTTTAAATTTCGCGTAAGCCCTTTTAACAACTACTTTTTTTGAAAATAGAAGCCACTCAAATTTCGAATTTATAAATTAGAAACAATTTGTCTATTTTTTTGCTCTTTTTCCAAATTCTGCCCACATGCAGTAACAGCAAGTAGATGTCTGAATGATGCAGCCAGGTGAATAAAATCTAAAAACTTACCCTGCTTAACATCCACAAACTCAAAAGGAGTGGTCTGTTCAGTCATTTTGTGGATTAGGGGAGGAAAACAGTTGTTTCTTCTAAACCAAACACCGGTATTGGAAACTTGATACCTTTAAAGAGTGAACCAGAAATGCATTGCCAAAGAGAAAAAACACTTCCAAGTCCCTAAAAAAAACACCAGTAATAAAAGTCTGTTTTACTCTATGGTTTAAATACACTGTGAATAATTCAAAGAGTACATATGCATTTTCAAATTGGGGGGTGGGGGAGGGGTCAGGCATTGAGGAGAGTGAGGTCTGGATTTAGATATGCTTTAGGTTTGGGATACCCATTTTTTTTATTTCAGCTAAAATTGTCAGCAGTTGATTCTCAGACTAGATAGTTTCAACTTCCACATCAAGCTTTCAGACTAGAGGGTGCTACTACAAACCTACTTGTATCAATTTTTACAAATGTCCTTGAGCATAGGGATTCAATAGTAAACACTAATAATAAGGAGACATGTTAAGTAAACAATTCTTACTTTATAATATGTGTAATGATCCTAGTTAACATATTATCCAAGGGGAAAACCTTTATCCTCAAATCTTTCCTTTTTTTCCTCGTTTTTCCAACTTAAAAGAAAAAAATTACGATATTTTCCATTCTAGTTCATTTTTTTTTTAATACAGTTCTTAGACATTCATGAATATCTTATAACCTATATATTAACAGAGTATATACCCCACCCCCCTAATGTGCAAATATATACCAAAAATTATATTCTGAATCTAAATAGAACCAAATGAACTTTACCCCAACCCCTAAATATATCCAAATCATGGTATATATTAGGACATCAGCATGGGCGCCCATAAGCTGAATTTTAGGGGGGGGCTTACCTGGTCTAATCGGTACTTCCACTGCTGTATAATAGAAATCACAAAACAAAAATATCATAGGCAGTGCTATAGCACTGCCTATGCAAAGAGAAATGTGGACACAATGTATTATATATTCATTTTTTTTTGCCAGGGCACTTCTTATAGAAAGAAATGTCATAGAAACTTCAAAAAAAGGTCATTCGATTGAAAATTAAGATGGCTAGTGACCTTTTTAACAGTCAAAAGTGTTTGGAGTACAACCAGCACCAATCCCCCATGCCAATCATTTCCCCAAACACATCCAAACAAAATTTTGAGATAACCATTTTGTTCAGCGTAGTTTAAAGGTCTGGAAATTATGACTTTGAGGATGACTACTCCCCCCCCCTAACCCTCAGGGCAGAGGTTGCAAGTTTTGCCCTGGGGGATATAAGCGTTTTAAAAGAGGTTTAAAAAGTCGTCTGAGACTTCAATAAAAGACAAGCAGCAAATCCAATATTTAATTATACCTGGTACTGCAAATTTATGAATAAAAAAAAACGGTTTTAAAATTTTTGATAATGTTTCCTTCTAGATAGTAAAAATATTGGACCAACACCTCTACTTGTTTTAAATTTCGCGTAAGCCCTTTTAACAACTAGCTTTTTTGAAAATAGAAGCCCCTCAAATTTGAAATTTATAAATTAGACACAATTTGTATATTTTTTGGCTCTTTTTCCAAATTCTGCCCACATGCAGTAAAAGCAACTAGTTGTCTGAATGATGCAGCCAAGTGAATAAAGTATACAAACAAGTCCTTTTTATAAAAAGGGTGATTGTATAAATCTTGAAGGGGGCTCATTGGAATAGTAATCAGAAGTTCTAGTGGCTTTTTTAACAGTCAAAAGTAATTGGAGGTCAACAAAGCCCCCCCCCCCTCCTATTCCAATCATTTCTTCAAACGCATCCAATCAAAATTTTTACATATTGATTTTGTTCGGAATAGTTGAAAGGTCCAGAAATTATGCCTTTGAGGATGAAATCCCCCATAGCCCTCAGGGCAAGGGTTTAAGTTATGCCCTGAGGCATATAAGGTTTTTATAGAAAGGCTGGTTGTATAAACTTCAGAGAGGGCTCATTAGATTGGTAATCAGAAGTTATAGATCTCTTTTAAGAGTCAAAGTGATCAGATGGCAGATACCCCCCCCCACACACACACACGTTGTATTTTTCCAAAATGCATCTGACAGAAATTTTGAGATGGTCATTTGTTGTCATAGAAACTTCGAAAAGGGCTCATTTGGTTGGAAATTCTAAGAGCTAGTGCCCTCTTTAATAGTAAAAAGTGAATGTAGGGCTACCAGCCCCCCCCCCCCCACCACACCCATCATTTCCCAAAGCACTTCTAATCAAAATTTTGAGGTAGCTTTTTTGTTTGACGTAGCTTAAAAGTCCAGAAATTATGTCTTTCAGGATGAGACCCCCCCAGAGCCCTCAGGGCAAGGTTTGCAAGTTATGCCCCGAGGGTATATAAGGTTTTTATGGAAAGAGTGTCGTATAAACTTTGAAAGGGGCTCATTGGATTGGAAATAGGAAGTTTAAGGGCCCTTTTAAGAGTCAAATTTATTGGAGGGCAGCTATACCCCCATGTTATATTTTCCCCAAATGCATCTGATAGAAATTTTGAGATAGCCACTTGTTCAAAAATAGTCCAAAGATCAAATAAAAAGACCTTTGGGGTTGATACAACCCCCCAGAGTCTGAAGGGTTAGGGTTGTAAGTTATGCCTCGGGTGAATGTAATGTTTTTATAGAAGAGGCGGTCTTGTGAATTTTCGAGGAGGCTAATTTCAATGGAAATGTATAGTTCTAGTTCCATTTTAAGAATCAAATGTGATGGAGAGGAAATAGCCCCCCCCCCCCCCTGACATCCTCTTTTCCCCAAACACATTCAATCAAAATTGCTAGACAGACATTTTGTAACCATTAGTCCAAAGAGCTTACTGAAGACACTGAATACTGAAGACATACAATGTCTTCAGTAATCAAATATTAGGAATATTTAGGCAGACTTTGAACTAAATCAAAACAGACTATGATCATGTGGACTTTCAAAAAGGTAACAAAGTAATTCAAATTTGAACAATTTTTTGAACAAATTTATTTTATTTACTAATAATTATAAAATAAAATATATATATATACACACACAACCACCCGGAGAAGGCTCGAAAAGCCTTATTATAGACGGCTGCAATCCTTTAATTCTTAACTATTAAAAAAAAAAAAAAAAAACTCAAATAACAAATAATAACAAAATTTACTGCCCTCTCCCAATAAATGTTTATTGAATTTGGCTTTAAACAACCCAATGTGCTCAGCCTCCCGAATGCAAGCTGGGATATCATTCCAAATAGCGGGAGCTAAATACCTAATTCTGAAGCCTGGGCGTGTGTAGGCTTGGTACCCATCAACAAAATTATCTGCCTCTCTAATCGCATACCTGTGGAGCGAACGATTTACACGAAAAAAATCAGTAAAAGCTGTAGGACATAGATCATTCCAACATCGACGAGCAAAAACAGCAGCTTGATAATCGCGAATCTGACCAATATTAAGCACACAAAATTTCTTAAAACACGACGAGGCCTCATTCACATTTTCTACATAATTACCAAGAAGACCTACAGTTTTATTTTGAAGAATCTGCACTCTTTTAAAATTTGCATAAAAATTACTTGATCAAAGTACACAGCCATAAGAAATATAGGGCGCAAAAATAGTATGGTACAGTAATGGGAGAACTGATAATGGTAGAACATTCTTTAATCGGCGCAAAATTCCCAGACCTCTAGCAACTTTAGCTGCAACAAGATCACTATGGGACCTCCAAGACAAATTACAATCAAGCTGGAAACCCAAATAACGCACTTCATGCACCTGTTACAAAGCCCTACCATTAAAAAATACCTCTCCACTTGGCTGCTTACCAACTATTCGAAATATCAAAAATAGTTTTTTTCACATTTACTGACAAAAGGCTCAAACTTATAAATACAAAATAAAGACTTTAAAACCCTATTTACTTTCAACAAACAAATCATCAATGGATCGACTAGACACAGTTAGAGCAGTATTATCCACAAAAGTAATAAAACATTAAGATAAGTAGAAACGCATTGAATCAACATACAGAAGGCAAAGGAATAGTCCCAAGACAGACCCTTGGATTACACCACATTTGACTTTGACAAGAACAGGAAAAAACATCGTTTAACACAATTTGAAGGGATCTGCCGCTCAAAAAACTATCAAACCATTTAGGATAGTTACCATGAGCTACAGACGATTGAAGACGTTTGTCTAAAATTTATAAATCCACTGTATCAAATGCTTTTCTAAAATCAATAAAAACAGTCAAATGAATTTCACTACGTTCAAAGCATTTATTCACAGTATCACAGAGAAAATGCACGACGTCCGACGCCGAGTGACCCTTCCTAAAGCCGAACTGGGTTTCACTTAGCATCCCCCTTTACGTAAGGTAACCATAAAACCTTTCATGAACAATTTTTTAAAATAATTTTGAAAACAGGGGTAGGATTGATATCGGTCTATAATTGTCAATGCCTAGCTTAGAACCACCCTTGTGAAGGGGGATGACTTTTGCCCTTTTAAGTGCATCCGGGAATTGGCCGGTTTGGAGGGAAAGATTAATTATGTGGACGAGGCATGGTAGTGAATAACACATTACTGACTTAAAAGTCTTAAGATTAATCCCATCTGTCCCTGCTGAATTAGATTTGATTGTTTTCACAACCTTCAGAATTTCATCTTCAGTACACGGCTGAAATTCAAAATCACCACAAATCATCCACAAATTCATACTCCAGGAAACCATCACTAGAATTCATCAGCCCTTCCGCCTGTACATTTTGGCCAATACTTGAAAAAACTCAGCAAGTCTATTAGCAATAATCGTTTCATCATTAACAGTTTCTCCTTGAATCAGTAGCGAATTGGGTAGAGCTTCTTTCTTCTTTCCCAATAGATCATTAATAACCTTCCAAGTTCCTTTAGTATTATCCTTATTTAAACCCAAATTATTCACAAAGTATTCTTTTTTAGCTTTTCTTCTCATCGAGTTCACTTTATTGCATATTATTTTGAATTTTTCCAGTTTTTTGGCACATTCACTATTTAGATAATCTACATACAATTGATTTCTTAAATAAGACGCTTCAAGAATTTCTGTAGTTATCCAGGGCTTCCTGGGCTCATTCTTATGGGGTTTCAAACATTTCAATCGGCAAGTCTTATCATATATAGACACTATATATTGACACTATATATATAGACACTATATATATAGACACATATATATTTCACTAAAATCAATGCTACTCAACTCTTCACAAAACCTCTGTAAATTCTCTTTTCTTAACGACCGAGTCTTCACTTTTTTTAATTCATTTCTTTTCATTCGGCCACAAGGTACCGTTGGGACAACTGGGAAATGGTCAGAACAAGGGTATAGAACCACATCAGCATAACTACGGTCCAGATACTTAGAACCAACAAAAATATTTTCTACGAGAGTGGCTGAATGACTCGGAACACGTGTTGGAATATTCACAAGGGGGAAAAGATCATGAGCAACCACCAAATTAAAATAATCAAAATTCACTCTATTCAATGAAAGCAGATCATAATTAAAATCACCCACACAAATAAAATCCAGATCTGTATGAGACACTACACGTGCAAGTTGATCAAACTCACGTTCAAATTCTTCCCAGCTAGAACTCGGTGGCCTATACACAACACTAATCAAAAGTTTTCTACTTCCCAAATGTAACTCCATACTAAAACTTTCAAACTTACCTTCAATCCAAACATCAATATCATTTCTTACATGATAAGACAACAACTTTGAAATCAAACACGCAATTCCTCCTCTATTAAGTGATGTCCAGTTTTTAGTCTCTAAATTATAATCTGGAAAAGAATACAACGAGAGAGAATGTTCCTGACTTAAAAAAGTTTCACATATACCAATAAAACTAATTTTTCCTTGAGAATCAGAGAGAAATTGCAACACATCCTCATAACAAGTAGTAAGGTGGCAATTCCAGACACATAAGTGCAACGAATCAGCTTCCCTGGAGTTAAACTGTGAACTTTGAACACAAACACTATTTCTTAACTGTTGAAGTCTAACTTGGTTCATACACGGTTCAAGATCTGTTGCTATTGGTGCTGACAAAACCTCTTCCAGACGAAAAGGTCGGCTCATTAAATAGTCAAGTATAGACGCAGTAAAAGTAAATAAATACACAAACAAATCTCTCTAAATGAAAAGAAAAAAAGTAAGATAAAAAAAAAAGAAAAAAGACAAATGCAAGACTGAGAATCAACAATTTTTGATAATTTTAAAGAAAATGACAAAAATAGCGAAAAATACATGAACCAAAAAAATATCTCTAAGTGAAAAGAAAAAAGTATCAAAAGAAAATACATGACTGACAATCGACAGTTTTTGAGAATAATAATAAAAATAACAAAATAGCGAAAAAGTAGTAAGAAAAGGGGTAAAAAAAAGTAATACAAGAGAAAGAAAAAACCCAACGAAAAAACAACACAAATACTATTTCAAATGCATTCACCAAGGGATCTTATTTTCCGTGCAGACGGTTCACCTGACGACTTCACTAGTATGTTGCCGCGGTCAGTCCATACATGTTTAACACCGAACCAATCCCTTGCAACATTTAGCAAATCACGAAGTCGCTTTGTAAGGGATTCTGATACAAATATGCCCGAACCAGCTAGTTTAGACTTATGGGAGAAAACTTTTCGAGCAACTTCTTTGCTAGCAAATCGCACTAGTACTGGGGCAACTTTGTCACTAGTAGTATGAGGCCCACTCATTCTAAACCGGAAAACACTTGATAATTCGCCAAAAGTTTGCGAATTATCGCGCCACACTTTGCAGAAACCTGACAAGATATCTCTGAAGCAATAGATTCTCTAGTTTTCTTTAACTCCTGTTCTGTGGCGGAAATTTGTGCAAATAAAGCATACTGTGGACCGGGTAATGCAGCAGCTTCATCGGATACTTTTGGTGCAGAAAATGCTTTTGAAATCGACCTGTAAATCTCGGAAAAACGCTCAAGTTCATCAAATTCGAGTTTAACATTCTTCGCAGTTTTAGTAGAAGCTTCTTGAACATTGTTTTCATATGATACAAGGTTACTCTCAGAAACAATTTGCTCGCTATGATCCCTGTAAAATATCTCAAGAACAACCTATATTATTAGGTTCACCTTTAAGGGTAAGTTGTGGTGGATTTTGAACTACCCAGAAGGGACATTGTGTATACTTTTAATACTACCACTACAGTTACTGTAACTAACGATGCTAAGGGTATTAAGGTGAAAATTCTAGGAAGCGTTTATGGGGAGTTCCAATTAAAAGAAAAACTGTATGCATGCAGGTTTTCAAAAGGGAATGTAAGCAATATGATAGGCAGCACCAATCTATAATAGCTAGAAATATCATTGAAAAATTTAAAGGAGCTAATTCAAAACCAAATTGAAAGTTCTGGTGTCCTTTTTAAGAGTATTAATTTAAAAAAAAACTTTCCGAAAAATACGTTTTTCAGAGAAAAGTAAAGGCCATTTTAAACTTAAGCTCAGCAGATACAAGTACCTTTCAAAATTCAAGCTCAAAACGACCAGAAATGACTATTAAAGAATAAATGAAACCCAAAACGAATAGAAATTACATAAATAATTATAGCAAAAAATATTCAACAAGTAATAATATAAATGAATAAATAGATCTTAAAGCGAGTAATGCTTAGATTGAATATGAAAATCAAGCTTAAAACGAAAACAAATAGTTTGCTATTGAAGTATAAATGAAACTTAAAAAAACAGAAATTAAATAAACAATGAATGCACAGTGAGAGAAGGAGGCAATACCCAAACTCTTGTCTGTAGTGATTTTTGTTTGTTTCAAGCTTGATTTGCATATTAAATTTAAGTTTCACTCGTTTTAAGATTTATTTATTTTTTTACATTAATCTCTATTGTATGTTTGTTTGCATTGATTGTTTATTTAATATCTCTTCGTTTTAAGTTTCATTTATACTTAAATAGCAGAACATTTTTTTTTTCGTTTTAAGCTTGATTTTCATATTCAATCTAAGCATTACTCGCTTTAAGATCTTATTCGGAAAGTTTTTTTAATTAATTTTTGTTTGATTTTGATTGCAAAAAGTTACAAGTTTTTAAAAAATCCTTATTTCAAAATCAAACTTTTTTTTTTAATCAAAACTTCATGAAAGTATCAAAACAGGTATCAAAGTAACAATATCAATGTGAAAAACTGGGTTTGTGTCAACCTTGGAGTTTTTATTATCTGATGTTTGAACTATTTTTAACAAAATAGTCACCACAAATTTTATCGGATGGGTTTATCCCTCCGATAAACCCAAAAGCATGGAGGGAAGGAAGGGCTAGTTGCCCTCCAATTTTTTTTTACGTTGAGAAAATGAACAAGAACTTTTAATTTGCATTCAAATGAGGCCTCTCTGAAGTTTATACGAGCATCCCTTTCATAAAAACCATATCCGGCCCCAGGACATAGCTTACAATGCCTGCCCCCGGGCCCTGGGGGGTTGTGTTGACACCGGAGTTTTTGTTATCTGACCTTTGAATTATTTAAAAAAATGGCTATACCAAAATTTGTATTGGATGGGTTTGAGGAAAAAAGGGAGTGGGGGGGGGGGGGGCCTCCGATCTCTTTTGACTCTTAAAAACTGAACTAGAACTTTCAATTTCCATTCAAATCATCCCTCTCTGAAGTTTATACAAGCATCTCTTCCATAAGAACCATATATGCCCCCAGGGCATAACTTGCAACGCCCACCCTGGGCTCTGTTTGGTTGTGTTGACACCAGAATTTTTTTTTTATTTGACCTTTGAACTATTATTAACAAAATGATTATCTCAGAATTTTTATCAGATGCATTTGGGGGAAAAGGGGCATGGGGGATAGTTGCCCTCTGATCTCTTTTGACTCTTAAAAACTGAACCAAAATTTTCAATCTCTAATCAAATGAGCCCTCTCTGAAGTTTATACAAGCATCCCTTTTACAACGGCTATATATGCCCCCAGGCATAACTTACAACGCCTACCCCGGGCCCTGAAGGATTGTGTTGACCCTGGAGTTTTTGTGAAATGATATTTTAACCATTATAAAAAAAATGGCTCTCTCAAAGTTCTTATTGGATGGGTTTGAGGGAAATAGGGCGTGGAGATGGGGGAGGGGCTAGTTGCCCTTCAATCTCTTTTGACTCCTAAAAAGTGAACAAACCTTTCAATTTCCAATCATATGAGCCCTCTCCAAAGTTCATACGAGCATCCCTTCCATAAGAACTATATATGCTCCCAGATCATTACTTACAATGCATGCCTCTTGGCCCTGGGGGGTAGTTTTGACCCTGGAGTTTTCATTATATGACCTTTGAACTATTTTTAAAAAATGGCTATCTTAAAGTTCGTATCAGATGGGTTTGAGGAAAAAACGGCATGGAGGGGGCTAGTTGCCATCTGATATCATTTGACTCTTTAAAAGTAAACTAGAACTTTCAATTTCCAATCAAATGACCCTCTCTAAAGTTTATGTGAGCATACCTTCCATAAAAACCATATATGCCCCCAAAGCAATACTTACAATGCCTGCCCCGGGCCCTGAGGGGTTGCGTTAACAGGAGTTTTTCTTATCTGACCTTTGAACTATTTTTAACGAAATGGGCATACATAAAGGAGTTTCTGTTATATGATCTTTGAACTATTTTTAACAAAATGGCTACCTCAAATTTTTATCAGATGTATTTGGGGAAAAGGGATTGGGGGGGGGCACCCTTTATTGGATGGGCTTGGGCAAAAAAGGGTGTGTTGGGGGGGGGGGGTGGCTAGTTGCCCTTGGATATCTTTTGACTCTTAAAAAGTGAACTAGAACTTTCAATTTCAATCAAATGAGTCCTCTCTGAAGTTTATACAAGCATCCCTTTCATAAGAACCATATACATAAAGTTCGAATAGGGGTAAAATCCTTTTAATAGACAGTGTTTCACAAACAGTGACAGAAATTCACAAAAAATACCAGATATTTCGGTCACATATGCAGTGACCGTCATCAGTAGTAAAATCTACTGATATGTGACCGAAATATCTGATATTTTTTGTGAATCGCTATATCACTGTTTGTGAAACACAGTCTATTAAAAGGAATTTATCCCTATTTGAACTTTTATTTATCTTCATAGAAAGGCAGTGTGGTCTCCGAAATTATCTAGGAACCATATACGCCCCCAGGACAACACTTACAACGCCTATCCCCGGACCCTGGGGGGTTGTTTTAACACCGGAGTTTTTGTTATATAATTTTTGAAATTTTTTAAAAAAACTGGCTATCTCAAAATTTGTAGCAGATAGATTTTGGAAAAAAAGGCGTGGAGGGGGCTAGTTGCCCTTAAAACTCTTGACTCTTCAAAAGTAAACCAGAACTATAAATGTCCAATTAAATGAGACCTCTATGAAGTTAATACAAGCATCCCTTTCACGAGAACCATAGATGCCTATAGGGCATAACTTGGAACACCTTCCCCCGGGTCCTGTGGGGGTTTTATTGACACCAGAGTTTTTCTTATCCAGTCTTTGAACTATTTTTAACAAAATTTCTATCTCAAAATTTCCATCAGATGGGTTTGGAAAAATAAGGCATGGGGAAAGAAGGCAAGAAGGCACAATTTTTAACTTAATGGCTATCTCAAAATGTTTATTGGATGCATTTGGGGAAAAGAGGAGTGTGGGGGGGGGTGGACTAGTTGCCCTTCAATCTCTTTTGACTCTCAAAAACTGAAGTAGAACTTTCGATTTCCAAGCAAATGAGCCCTCTCTGAAGTTTTTACATGCATCCCTTCCATAAAAACCATATATTCCCCCAGGGCATAACTTACAACGCCTACCCTCGGGCTCTGGGGGACTGTGTCGACCCTGTAGATCTCGTTATATGGTCTTTGAACTATTTAAAAAAAAATGGCTATCTCAAAGTTCTTATCAGATGGGTTTGAGGAAAAAAGGGCATGGAGAGGGGGGGGCTAGGTGCCCGGCAATCTCTTTTGACTCTTAAAGGTGAACTAGAAATTTCAATTTCCAATCAAATTGAGCCCTCTTTGAAGTTTGTATGAGCATCCCTTCCATAAGAACCATATATGCCCCTAGGTTATAACTTACAATGCCTGTCTTGGGGCCCTGGGGATTGTGTTGACACCAGACTTTTTTTTATATGATCTTTGAACTATTTTTAACAAAATAGCTATAATTTGGGGGAAAGGGCATGGGAGGGGGAGGGGGCTGGTTACCCTCCAATATCTTCTGATGCTTAAAAAGTGAACTAGAACTTTCAATTTCCAATCAAATGAGCCCTCTCTGAATTTTATACAAGCAATCCTTCCATAAGAACCATATATGTCCACAGGGCATAACTTATAACCCTTACCCTGATGACTGAGCGGGGAGTGTCCAGCTCAAAGATACAATTTCCAGAACTTTCAACTACGTTGAACAAAATGGCTATCTCAAAATTTGATTGGATGTTTGGGGAAATGGTGGGCATGGAAGGGGTGTTAGTTTCCTTCCAATCACTTGCGACTATTAAAAAGGGCACTAGCCATTTATTTTCCAATCAAATGAGCCCTTTTTGAAGTTTCTACAACAAGGCTTTCTATAAAAACCTTATATGCCCCCAGGGCAAAACTCACAACCCTTGCCCTGATGACTCTGGGGGGGGGGGTGTCATCCTCAAAGACCTATTTTCAAGAATTTTTTACTATTTTCAATTTTGATTGGATGTGTTTGGGGGAAAGATTGGAGTGAGAGGGGGGTTAGTTGCCCTCCAATCACTTTCAAATATTAAAAAGGGCACTACCCCTTTGAATTTCAAATCAAATGAACCCTTTTTGAAGTTTCTACAACAAAGCTTTCTATAAAAACCTTATATGCCCTCAGGGCATAAATTACAACCCTTTCCCTGTCGGCTGTGGGGAAGTGTCCTCCTCAAAAACATAATTTCTATCTGGAAATCAAATACATAGAACAAAATGGCTATCTCAAAAATTGATTGGATGTGTTTGGGAAAATGGTAGGCATGGAAGGGGTGTTGGTTGCCTTCCAATCACTTTGACCCTTTAAAAGGGCACTAGAACTTTCGATTTCCAATTGAATGAGCCCCTTTGAAGTTTATACAATGACCCCTTCCATATGAAGTGCCTCTGGGAAAATAAAAATAATAATAAATAATAAAACATTGGAGCCATATGGCCTTTACTATAGGAAATGCTATAGCATTGCCTCTGAAAAATAGACTGGATGACAATCAGCCCATCTCACAAGGTGATTCATTCCCAAACACATCCAGTCAAAATTTTGAGACAACCATTTTGTTCAGCATGCTAGAAATGTCCAGTAACTATGTCTTATTGGGTATGTCGACCACCATCCCACCATTACACAATTGGCCCATTATGCTATAAAATTAAGTGATAATTTCAAACTGAATCAAAAGACATTGTGTTTATGGTTGCCAATAAGCCACTCCATCAATATATTGAGAATAGCCAGGGGTATTTAGTTGCAGTTTTTGGGGCTACTACTATTACTACTTCTCCTCTAACAATTTAAATAAATTAATGGAGGGTAAGGGTGTCCAGGTTGTTAAAGAACATAGGTAAAATCTTTTGGGAATGATATTAAGTTTTAATTTTTAAGGTCAACTTGAGGCAGTATAAAATTAAATTAAAAATACTATTTGTGTCAGGATTAAGAATTGTCAAAAAGTATCTCCCAACATATAAATAGCAAGCCAAACTATGGATTCTTATAGAAAAAAAAAACTGAAAAGAAATAAAATATTATTAGAAAGCTAACATTAGTAGCGCTGATAATCCCTTCTAAAGACCACAACACAATTTGTGCTTTATCTAAAACAAAATATGTTTAAATGTTTTCAGATTTTTTTTACTTAAATAAATAAAGAAAAATTAAGACTCTAAGGAATAAATATCAGTATATGTATATTAAACTGACACCCCACAGTCATTTTTTTTTCATTAAAACCTAAATTATGTTCTGGTCTTGAAAAGTCATGGGGGTTGCAAGTCCTACTAATGTTAATTTTTGCTCATTTTGAGTTTGACTTGGCTATTTATTCTAAGTAATTAAAAAAACTTTCCGAAAAATAAGTTTTTCAAAGAAAAGTAAAGGCCATTTTAAATTTAAGCTCAGCAGATAAAAATACCTGTCAAAGTTAAAACTCAAAACGACCAGAAATTACTATTAAAGGATAAATGACACCGAAAATGAACAGAAATGAAATAAACAATCATAGGAAAAAACATAGAACAAGTTATTATATAAATGAATAAATAGATCTTAAAGGGAGTAATGCTTAGATTGAATATGAAAATCAAGCTTAAAACGAAAAGAAATATTTTTCTATTGAAGTATAAATGAAACTCAAAACAAACAGAAGTTAAATAAACAATCAATGCAAACAAACATACAATAGATATTAATGCAAATGAATAAATAAATCTTAAAACGAGTGAAACTTAAATTGAATATGCAAATCAAGCATGAAACAAACAAAAATCACTACAAACAAGAGTTTGGGTATCGCCTCCTTCTCTCACTGTAAAAGTCTAAAACCTACTGCGTCATTGGCGCTTTACCGAAAACAAATTATATTACAGATATTTTCTTCTCCAGTTCTTACAGCATTGAAAATAAAAATAAAATTAGAGTGAAATAAATTCTTGTACTGATGGACCTTTCAACAACTAATATCATTATACATCAAATATTCAATGACTGTTCATTGAATAATATCATCATACATCAAATATTCAATGACTGACTTTCCAAGACTGTTCAAGACGCATATAGTTTTCAGTAAAGCCTGACACCAGGCCTGGGGGGTTATGTCAACACCTGAGTTTTTGTTATCTGACTTTTTAACAATTTTGACTTTTGAACAACTTAATGGCTATCTCAAAATTTTTATTGGATGCATTCGGGAAAAAAGGGGAATGGGGGGGGGGGGGGGTTAGTTGCCCTCCAATCTCTTTTGACTCTCAAAAACTGAACTAGAACTTTCAATTTCCAATCAAATTAGCCTTCTCTGAAGTTTTTATGAGCAACCCTTCTATAAGAACCATATATTCCCCCAGGCCATAGCTTACAATGCCTGCCTTTGGGCCCTGGGGGACTGTGTTGACCCCGGAGTTTTCGTTATATGGTCTTTGAACATTTTTTTAAAAAATGGCTATCTCAAAGTTCTTATGAGATGGGTTTGAGAAAAAAAGACGTGGGGGGGGGGAAGTGGCCTCCAATTTCTTTTGACTCTTAAAAAGTGAACTAGAACTTTCAATTTCCAATTGAATGAGCCCTCTTTGAAGTTTATATGAGCATCGCTTTCATAAGAACCATATATGCCCCTAGGGCATAGCTTACAATGCCTGCCCCCAGGCCCTGTGGGATTGTGTCGACACCAGAGTGTTTGTTATATGATCTTTGAACTAATTTTAACAAAATATCTATCTCAAAATTTTTATTGGATACATTTGGGAAAAAAGGGCATTTGGGGGGGGGGGGGGTTACCCCCAATATCTTTTGAGGCTTAAAAAGTGAACTAGAACTTTCAATTTCCTTTCATAAGAACCATATATGCCCCCAGGGCAGAACTAATAACCCTTGGATGTGTTTGGGGAAATTTTGGGTGTGGAAGAAGTGTTAGTTGCCTTCCAATCACTTTTGACCATTAAAAAGGGCACTAGCCATTTTAATTTCCAATTAAATGACCCCTTTTTGAAGTTTCTACTACAACGCTTTCTATAAAAACCTTATATGCCCCAGGGCATAAACTTAAAACCCTTGCTCTGAGGGCTGTGGGGGGGTTGTTATCCTCAAAGACATAATTTCCTGAATTTTCAACCACGTTGAACAAAATGGCTATCTCAAAATTTTGATTGGATGTGTTTGGGGAAAAGATGGGCATGAGAGGGGGGTTAGTTGCCCTCAAATCACTTTTGAGCATTAAAAAGGGCACTAGCCCTTTAAATTTCCAATCAAATGAGCCCTTTTTGAAGTTTCTACAGCAAAGCCTTTTACAAAAAGCTTATATGCCCCCAGGGCATAACTTACAACCCTCGCCCTGAGGACTGTGGGGGAGTGTCTTTCTCAAAAACATAATTTCTATCTGGAAATCAACTAGGTAGAACAAAATGGCTATCTCGAAATTTTAATTGGATGTGTTTGGAGAAATGGTAGGCATAGAAGGGATGTTTGTTGCCTTCCAATCACTTGTGACCCTTAAAAAGGACACTAGAACTCTTGATTTCCAATCAAATGAGCCCCCTTTGAAGTTTTATGACAACGCCTTCCATATGAAGTGCCTCTGGGAAAAAAAAATAAATAAATATTAAAACATTGGAGCCATATGGCCTTTACTATAGGCAATGCTATAGCATTGCCTCTGATGGGAGCACCCACCCAATCTTGGTAGAGTATTTCAAAAAATATCCTGCCTCATGGTCAGACATTTACCAGGACAGCCACTGATTGAAATTAGCAGCAGTAGTCCAGCCTCTGTTTGTGCCTACTATCACAGGATTGTTTTCACCACTATGTACCCAGTTATATATCTTTTATCCCAGCATCTTTTGACTCTTAAAAAGTGAACTAGAACTTTCAATTTTGAATCAAATGAGCCCTCTCTGAAGTTTATACAAGCATCCCTTTCATAAGAACCATATACGCCGCCAGGACAACACTTACAATGACTACCCCCAGGGCCCTGGGGGGTTGTGTTGACACCAAAGTTTTTGTTATCTAATTTTTGAACAATTTTTAAAAAACTGGCTTTCCCAAAATTTGTAGCAGATGGGTTTGGGGAAAAAAGGGCGTTAGGAGGGAGGGGGCTAATTGCCCTTAAATCTCTTGACTCTTAAAAAGTGAACTAGAACTTTCAATTTCCAATCAAACAAGCCCCCTATGAATTTTATACAAGCATCCCTTTCATAAGAACCATACATGCCCTTTAGGGCATAACTTAGAATGCCTTCCCCTGGGGGTTGTATTGACACCAGAGTTTTTCTTATCTGACCTTTGAACTATTTTTTTTAACAAAATGTCTATCTCAAAATTTCCATCAGATGGCTTTGGAAAAAGAAGACATGGAGGGGGGGGCTAGTTGCCCTTGGATCTCTTTTGACTATTCAAAAGTGAACTCAAACTTTTAATTTCCAATGAAATGAGCCCTCTCTGAAGCTTATACAAGCATCCCTTTCATAAGAACCACATATACCCCAGGGCATATCTTATAATGTCTGCCCCTGGGCCCTGGGGGGTTGTGTTGACACCTGAGTTTTTGTTATATAGTCTTTTAACAATTTTTAAATAACTGGCTATCTCAAAGTTCATATCAGATGGGTTTGAGAAAAAAAGGTGTAGAGGGGGGGGGGGGGCCAGGTGCCCTCCAATCTCTTTTGAATCTTAAAAAGTGAACTAGAACTTTCAATTTCCAACCAAATGAGCCCTCTTTGAAGTTTATAAAAGCATCCATTCCAAGAACCATATATGCCCCCAGGCAAAACTCACAATGCCTGCTACCAGGCGCTGAGGGTTATGTTGACACTGGAGTTTTTGTTTTATGATCTTTGAACTATTTTTAGCAAAATAGCTATCTTAAAATTTTTATTGGTTTCTATCTTTGGTATAGCTATCTTAAAAATTTTATGTGTTTGGGGAAAAGGTGGGCATGAGAGGGGGGTTAGTTGCCCTCCAATCACTTTTGACTATTAAAAAAGGCACTAGCCCTTTAAATTTCTAATCAAATGACTCCTTTTTGAAGTTTCTACAACAAAGCTTTCTATAAAAATCTTATATAACCCCAGGGCATAACTTACAACCCTTGCCCTGAGGGCTGTGGGGGAGTACCCTCCTCAAAAACATAATTTCTATGTGGAAATCAACTATGCTGAACAAAATGGCTATCTCAAAATTTTGATTGAATGTGTTTGGGGAACTGGTGGGCATGAAAGGGGTGTTAGTTGCCTTCCAATCACTTTTGACCCTTAAAAAGGGCACTAGAAATATTGATTTCTAATCAAATGAGCTACTTTTGAAGTTTCTATGACAACTCCTTCCATATAAAGTGCCTCTGGGAAAAAAAAAATAATAAAACACTGGAGCTGTTTGGCTTACCATAGGCAATGCTATAGCATTGCCTCTGATTTCTGTTTGTTTTGAGTTTCATTTATTTACTGATAGTGATTTGAGGTAGTTTTACACTTTGAAGATTATTTGACTTTATTTCTGCCCAATTTTGGCTTAATTGAGCTCTTTACTTTGAAAAAAAGTAATTGAAAAACTTATTTTTTGGAATTTTTTTAAATTAATATAAATATAAGGCAGCATCATTTAGCTAGGGGGCTGAAGCCCTGTCTTTCCCCCCCCCCAACACCTTATGGGTGCCCATGGACATCAGGGGGTGGGGGTAACATTCATCTGTGATGCAAATGAAGGTTATATTTAGATTCAGAAAGCAATTTTGAGTATATATTTGTACATTAAGGGGGCAGGGTATATACTCTGTTAATATATAGGTTGTAAGATATTCATGAATGTCTTAGAACCATATTTTAATTTTTATTTTTTTTTTTTTTTAAAAAGAAGTAGAACAGCCAAGACAAATGCCATCTATAAAAAAAATTATAGCACAAATTTCAAAACATAAACATTTTGTTGAAAGCAAGGAAAAAATCATAATTTTTTTCTTTTAAGTTGGAAAAACAAGGAAAAAAGAGGAAACATCTGAGGATAAAGGTTCTCCCCTTGGATAATATGTTAACTAAGATCATTATACATATTATAAAGTAAGATTGTTTTCTTAACATGTCTCCTTATTATTAGTCACAGTTGTAAATTTATACCCTACTTTTAACATCTTTAGGTCAATATCTACCAAATCATATTATTGAGTTAGGAATAAAGTGAATACACCATTCGATGCCTTTTTTTATGCTGATTACAAATATAATAAGCATTTCTATCGGAAATGAATTTCAGCCCCCCCTCCCAATATCGGCCAATTCCGGGTTTGGTTAGGTATAGCCTATATAGGGGGGGGGGGGGACTGAAATTCATTTCCGATAGAAATGCTTATTATATTTGTAATCAGCATAAAAAAGGCATCAAATGGTGTATTCACTTTATTCCTAACTCAATAATATGATTTGGTAGATATTGACCCATCTTTACTGTACTCACTATATTTACTAATAATAGGCTACTACCAAGGTAAGTGAAGCTGTCCATATGATTGATCTTTTTGTTACCCAGCATCACCTTTAAAGCTTTGCTTATTCCTATCCTAAGCAACTTAGTCTTATCATTAGTCACAGTTGTAAATTTATATCCTACTTTTGACATATTTACTGTACCCACTATATTAACTAATAATACTACCAAGGTAAGCAAAGCTGTCCACAAGATTGATCTTTTTGTTACCCAGTATCACCTTTAAATCTTTGCTTATTCCTAGTCTTAGTAACTTAGTCTAATTAACATTAATTTTCAAACCTTGCCTATTTGAGCACCCTGAACTTGAAAGCCTCTAACAGTTCATTCATTTGGCTTACACTAGGCTATTCATTAGGATGCTCATCATCAGCAAAATCTAATTCTAGGAAAGTTTTTCTTCCCAATTTGATTTTGTGTTCTCCCATTGACTTTCCTGTACTCCTTAAGAAATAATTTGTGTTAAATTTTTGTTGACCATTTTTATGCTTGATTGATTCTTTAACTTTTGTCTTGCTGTAGGCTATTGATTATTTATCTGTTTTAATTTCTCATACTGGATGTATAAAGTGAATTCGGCTCTATCAGAGCTTGTGCTTCTTGAAAACGTGGCATAACATTGCAGAATTGACTTTTTTTATCCAGCTTAATTTTGAGAAACTAATACTGGAGGATTATAAAATTTTAACAAAATGGATTTATAATTACATAGTCAGTTTGAAAGCAATTTTTTATCCCATTTTTATATCCAAAATTGTATTTTCTTCGAGGGTTCATAAATGGCTAAAAACTGAATTTCCGAGTAAAGCAATTATTACATTCAAAAACAGAATCACGTTGCCAATACTTAAAAACAAAATGTACCACAAATTTCACGAAAAATGTGCCAGAGACAAGGAAATTGTCCCATGTCCAAATTTTTTTTTTGAAGTGTTACGCGCAGCGTAATACGCGGATCGTCGATGATGTACAGTACTATCTATTAAAATTTGAAACAATATTTTTCCTCAAAATGCCTTTAACAGTTCCTTCACACACCATGTAAGGTCTAGTTGTATATATCCCCACAAATGGTACAATAGAGACCATCTCTTTCACTAATTTTTAAATCACCTTAAACATCAAGGTAACGGCTTCTTTTATTATTGAAACTGGAACTGATCTTAGAAACTTCGAGTTATCTGATGTTCCAACCACTCTATCTTACAAACACTATGCATAAAACATGACCAAAATTATGTCATAAAACATCACTATCTGAGTCAGAAGCCATGGCGGCGCTCTTAGTTGCAGATTTTCTATACCCTTTTCTAGTATTTCACCAGTTGTGGTGTGTCACCATGCTCATGGAGAGTTTCCAGTCCCAGGTAACGACTCGTTTAGCACTCAGAACAGCATTAAGAGTAATAAAGCCAATTTTATTTCTCAATTTTGTTTTGTTTAAATTGACAGCTAAAAACGGACCTTTTGGCACAAGCAGAACAATGTGGTAAGTTAAGCATTTTCATCATGAATTCACCCAAGAATGAAAAGTTTTTGACTTAAGGACCATCATTGTTCTAGTACTTTGAACCAAAAATAAACCGGGATATAATTTGCACATTTCTTGAGATCAGCGCAAAATGGGAGCCTTTACCATTCTTTGGCAATGTTTTCCACATCAGTCTCCTTTACCAGACATAACCAAGCAGACAGACTAGACTAGATTTCTAGTCAAATTTGGAAACTGGACTAGTAGTGGGACAATGCTTAAATTTGAATTGCCAGGAGACATAGTTATCTTTGTGTTCAGTCTGTCTAAGTTTTTAGCCGACGAGTATTTTGAACAGAAAAACCTTTTTTTCTTATTTCGTCGCTCAGTTCTATCATGTATTTTATACATTCAGTTTTGAAGGCAATTGAAGCTGATAACGAAATTTTGTTGTTAAGAAATATAACCCCTACACGACTTCCACAGTCTACATCATTAATGTCTTGAAAGTACTGTGGGTTCCTGAGCTGTATAAAGGAGCTCCCATCTTCTCTACGCAGCTTGGCTTCATGAAATAGTCGATAATGGCTTTATACAGCTCACTAACTCGACTGTACAGAATGTAAATTTGGGTATCCTCCGACTAAAACAGCCGATTAGGGTCAATAACAAATGGCAGCATATATGCAAGGAAAGCAAAATAAGCTTTGAGTGTAGGGGACAGAAATTTTTCGAGTATAGATGTGGCTTTGGCTGGCTTGTTTCCTTCTTTAAAGCTTTCACTCCGAACGAAAAGTATCAAACAATCCCATTGCTCAAGATAACGGTTAATAACTGGAAGTTGGGAGAGCCACCTAGTTGTGACATGGTGCAGGATTCTGTGTTCGTCAGGCTCCATGAGCTTCTGCATTTCGAAAAACTCACCAGCCCATTTGGGGATTCTGCCAATGTAATTGTAAAGTTCTTGATAGAATTCTTCGACATCTTTATGTAGCTTATGACTTAATGCAATGGCACACAAACACAAATGGATGGAGTGGCATGTACACCCAAGAACAAATATGTTTAGTAAATCCAACGAAAGCTTTACTTGCACAACACCTTGTCCCCACATCATCACAGATGAATTATGAGAGGCAACGCTGTAGCGTTGCCTATAGTAAAGGCCATACGGCTCCAATGTTTTATTATTATTTATTATTATTTTTCCCAGAGGCACTTCATATGGAAGGGGTCATCGTAGAAGCTTCAAAGGGGGCTCATTCGATTGGAAATAGAGAGTTCTAGTGCCCTTTTCAATAGTCAAAAATGATTGGAGGGCAACTAGCCCGCCCCCCACGCCCATCATTCCCCCGAACACATCTAATCAAAATTTTGAGATAGCCATTTTGTTCGGCGTAGTTGATTTCCAGATAGAAAATATATTTTTGAGGAGGATACTCCCCCACAGCCCTCAGGGCAAGGGTTTTAAGTTATGCACTGGGGGCATATAAGGTTTTTATAGAAGGTGTTGTCGTAGAAACTTCAATACAGGCTCATTCGATTGGAAATTAAAGAGCTAGCGCCCTTTTTAATAGTCGAAAGTGATTCGAGTGTAACTAGCCAAATTCCCCCCCCCGCACCCCCATCATTTCCCCAAACACATCCAATCAAAATTTTCAGATAGCCTTTTTGTTCAGCGTAGTTGATTTCCAGATAGAAAATGTATTTTTGAGGAGGATACTCCCCCACAACCCTCAGGGCAAGGGTTTTAAGTAATACCCTGGGGGCATATAAGGTTTTTATAGAACGTGTTGTCGTAGAAACTTCAAAAGAGGCCCATTCGATTGGAAATTAAAGAGCTAGTGCCCTTTTTAATAGTCGAAAGGGATTGGAGTGTAACTAGCCAAATTCCCCCCCCCCCCGCACCCCCATCATTTCCCCAAACACATCCAATCAAAATTTTCAGATAGCCATTTTGTTCAGCGTAGTTGATTTCAAGATAAAAAATGTATTTTTGAGGAGGACACTCCGCCACAACCCTCAGGGCAGGGGTTTTAAGTTATGCCCTGGGGGTATATAAGGTTTTTTAGAAGGTGTGGTCATAGAAACTTCAAAACAGGTTCATTCGATTGGAAATTAAAGAGCTAGTTCCCTTTTTTATAGTCAAAAGTCATTGGAGGTCCCCTAGCCCCCCCCCCCCGCCCCTAATGCACCCCCACCCATCCCCTCCCAAGAGTCATAGAGGCCTGTTGTTCAGCGGAGTTGATTTACAGATACAAAATATATTTTTGAGGAGTATGCTCCCCCACAGCCCTCCGGGCAAGGGTTTCAAGTTATGCCCTAGGGGCATATAAGGTTTTTATAGAAGGCGTTGTCGTAGAAACTTCAAAACAGGCTCAATCGATTGGAAATTACAGGGCTAGTTCCCTTTTTAATAGTCGAAAGTCATTGGAGTGTAACTAGCCCCCCTACCCCCCCCCACGCCCATCATTTCCCCAAACACATCCAATCAAAATTTTCAGATAGCCATTTTGTTCAGCGTACTTGATTTCCAGATAGAAACTATAGTTTTGAGGAGGACACTCCCCCACAACCCTCAGGGCAAGGGTTTTAAGTTATGCCCTGGGATATAAGGTTTTCATAGAAGGCGTTGTCGTAGAAACTTCAAAACAGTCTCATTCAATTGTAAATTAAAGGGCTAGTTCCCTTTTTAATAGTCGAAAGTGATTGGAGTGTAACTCCAATCATTAGTCAAGAATAATATAGTTTCACTACAAACAAAATTTGGATACTGCCCGCTTCTTTAACTGTAAAATCCTAAAGCCTTCTGCGTCATTGGTGCTTCACAGGAAAACGAATTACTCATATATTACAAATTTATTATTTTTCAGTTCTTACAGCATTGAAAATGAAAATAAAATTACAGCGAAAAAAAAAATCTTGAACTGATGGATCTTTCAACTATTAATATCATTATCCAATCGAATGAGCCTGTTTTGAAGTTTCTACGACAACGCCTTCTATAAAAACCTTATATACCCCAGGGTATAACTTAAAACCCTTGCCCTGAGGGGTGTGGAGTGTCCTCCTCAAAAATATATTTTCTATCTAGAAATCAACTACGCTGAACAAAATGGCTATCTGAACCTTTTGATTGGATCTGTTTCGGGAAATGATGGGCGCGGGGGGTGGCGCGGGGGGCTAGTTACACTCCAATCACTTTCGACTATTAAAAAGGGCACTAGCTTTTTGAATTTCCAATCGAATGAGCCCTTTTTGAAGTTTCTACGACAACTCCTTCTATAAAAACCTTTTATGCCCCCAGCGTATAACTTAAAACCCTTGCCCTGAGGGTTGTGTGGGAGTGTCATCCTCAAAAACATATTTTCTACCAGGAAATCAACTACACTGAACAAAATGGCTATCTCAAAAGTTTGATTGGATGTGTTTGGGGGAATGGTGGGCGTAGGGGGGTGGACTAGTTGCCCTCCAATCACTTTTGACTATTGAAAAGAGCACTATCCCTTTGAATTTCCAATCTAATGAGCCTTTTTTTAAGTTACTATGACAACGCCTTCAATAAAAACCTTATATGCCCCCAGCGCAGATCTTAAAACCCTTGCCCTGAGGGGTGTGGGGGAGTTTCCACCTCAAAAATATATTTTCTATCTGGAAATCAACTACGCTGAACAAAATGGCTATCTCAAAATTTTCCTTGGATGTGTTTGGGGAATAATGGGCAGGGGGGGGGGCTAGTTACTCTCCAATCAATTTCGACTATTAAAAAGGGCACTAGCTTTTTGAATTTCCTATCGAATGAATTTTTTTGAAGTTTCTACGACAACGCCTTCTATAAAAACCTTATATGCCCCCAGGCCATAACTTAAAACCCTTGCCCTGAGGGTTGTGGGGGAGTGTCCTCCTCAAAAATATATTTTCTATCTGGAAATCAACTACGCTGAACTAAATGACCATCTCAAAATTTTGATTGGAGGTGTTGGGGGGAATGACGGGCATGGGGGGCGGCTTGTTGCCCTCCAATCATTTTCGACTATTAAAAAGGGCACTAGCCCTTTAATTTCCAATCGAATGAGCCTGTTTTGAAGTTTCTATGACAACGCCTTCTATAAAAACCTTATATACCCCAGGGTATAACTTAAAACCCTTGCTCTGAGGGATTTGGGGGAGTGTCCTCCTCAAAAACATATTTTCTATCCGGAATCAACTACGCTGAACAAAATGGCTATCTCAAAATTTTGATTGGATGTGTTTGGCAAAATGATGGGCGTGGGGGGGGGGGGGTGAGGGGGGCTTTTACACTCCAATCACTTTCGACTATTAAAAAGGGCACTAGCTTTTTAAATTTCCTATCGAATGAGCCTTTTTTGAAGTTTCTACGACAACGCCTATAAAAACCTTATATGCCCCCAGGGTATAACTTAAAACCCTTGCCCTGAGGGTTCTGTGGGAGTGTCCTCCTAAAAAACATATTTTCGATCTGGATTTCAACTACACTGAACAAAATCTCAAAGGTTTGATTGGATGTGTTTGGGGGAATAATGGGCGTAGGCGGGTGGGGTTGCTAGTTGCCCTCCAATCACTTTTGACTATTGAAAAGGGCACTATCCCTTTGAATTTCCAATCGAATGAGCCTTTTTTGAAGTTACTATGACAATGCCTTTAATAAAAAGCTTATATGCCCGCAGGGCAGATCTTAAAACCTTTGCCCTGATGGTTCTGGGGGAGTGTCCTCCTCAAAAATGGGCGTCTGGGGGGGCTAGTTGCACTCCAATCACTTTCGACTATTCGAAAGGTTACTAGCCCTTTAATTTCCAATCGAATGAGCCTGTTTTTAAGTTTCTACGACAACGCATTCTATAAAAACCTTATATGCCCCCAGGGCATAACTTAAAACACTTGCCCTGAGGGTTGTGGGGGAGTTTCCTCCTCAAAAATATATTTTCTATCTGTAAATCAACTACGCTGAACAAAATGGCTATCTCAAAATTTTAATTGGATGTGTTTGGGGAATAATGGGCGTAGGGGAGGGCTAGTTACTCTCCAATCAATTTCGACTATTAAAAAGGGCACTAGCTTTTTGAATTTCCAATCGAATGAGCCTTTTTTTAAGTTTCTACGACAACGCCTTCTATAAAAATCTTATATGCCCCCAGGGTATAACTTAAAACCCTTGCCCTGAGGGTTGTGGGAGAGTGTCCTCCTCAAAAATATATTTTATATCTGGAAATCAACTACGCTGAACAAAATGGCTATCTCAAAATTTTGATTGGATGTGTTTGGGGATATGATGGGCGTGTGGGGAAGGAGGCTAGTTACACTCCAGTCACTTTCGACTATTAGAAAGGGCACTAGCCCTTTAATTTCCAATCGAATGAGCATGTTTTGAAGTTTCTACGACAACGCCTTCTATAAGAACCTTATATTCCCCCAGGCCATAACTTAAAACCCTTGCCCTGAGGGTTGTGGGGGAGTTTCCTCCTCAAAAATATATTTTCTATATGGAAATCATCTACGCTGAACAAAATGGCTATCTCAGAATTTTGATTGGATGTGTTTGGGGGAATTTTGGGCATGGGGGGGGGATAGTTGCCCTACAATCATTTTCGACTATTAAAAAGGGCAATAGCCCTTTGAATTTTTAATCGATTTAGTCTGTTTTGAAGCTGCTACTACAAAACCTTCTATAAAAACCGCGTATGCCCCAGTGCTAATATTAACATTCTGGTCGCGAGGTTCGTGGGGCATTGTTCTCATAGACAACACGTTTTCTCTATGTAAAGTGGCTGAATTGAACAATATAACTATGTGAAAATTTTTATAGGATCTTTTTGAGTAAATGTTGGGCGCGGGGGGAGGGGCTAGTTGCAGTCCAATCACTTTCGACTATTAAAAAGGGCATTATCCCTTTAATGGCCATATGATCGGTAATTGACCGCAATGCTTGCGAACACACCTTCTACAACAACATTTATTGCCCCCATTACATGTCGTATAAACTTTGACCCGAAAGTCGTGGGTGTATGTATTACTCAAAAACAAAATTTCACTCTTGAATTCGACTCTGCTGACCAAAATGGCTATCTAAAATTTTTAATTGGATGTGTTTGGGGAATAATGGGCGTGTGGGGGGGCTTGTTACCCTCCAATCACTTTCGACTATTAAAAACGGCACTAGCTTTTTGAATTTTCTATCGAACGAGCCTTTTTTGAAGTTTCTACGACAACGCCTTCTATAAAAACCTTATATGCCCCCAGGGTATGACTTAAAACCCTTGCCCAGAGGGTTGTGGGAGAGTGTTCTCCTCAAAAATATATTTTTTATCTGGAAATCAACTACGCTGAACAAAATGGCTGTCTAAAAATTTTGATTGGATGTGTTTGGGGAAATAATCGGCGTGGGGGGATGAGGGGGGCTAGTTACACTCCAATCACTTTCGACTATTAAAAAGGACACTAGCCCTTTAATTTCCAATCGAATGAGCCTGTTGTTAAGTTTCCACGAGAACACCTTCTATAAAAACCTTGTATGCCGCCAAAGCATAACTAAAAACCCTTGCCCTGAGGGTTGTGGGGGAGTTTCCTCCTCAAAAATATATTTTCTATCTGGAAATCAACTACGCTGAACAAAATGGCTATCTCAAAATTGTGATTGGATATGTTTGGGGAATAATGGGCGTGGGGGGGGGGGGCTAGTTACCCTCCAATCCCTTTCGACTATTAAAAAGCGCACTAGCTTTTTGAAATTCCTATCGAATGACCCTTTTTCGAAGTTTCTACAACAACACTTTCTATAAAAACCTAATATGCCCCCAGGGTAGAACTTACAACCCTTGCCCTGAGGGTTGTGGGAGAGTGTCCTCCTCGAAATCATAATTTCTATCTAAAAAACAAGTACACTAAACAAAATGGCGACCTCAAGATTTTGATTGGATGTGTTGGGGGGAATGCGGGGCCTGGGGAGGGGGCTAGTTGCCCTCCAATCATTTTTGACTATTAAAAAGGGCACTAGAACTCTCGATTTCCAATCGAATGAGCCCCCTTTGAAGCTTCTACGACGACCCCTTCCGTACGAAGTGCTTCTGGGGAAAAATAATAATAATAATAATAAAACATTGGAGCCGTATAACTACGGCTCCAATGTTATAAGGCTCCATAACTGGAGGGTATAACTTACAACCCTTGCCCTGAGGGTTGTGGGAGAGTGTGCTCCTCAAAAATATATTTTCTATCTGGAAATCAACTACGCTGTACTAAATGGCTATCTCAAAATTTTGATTGGATGTGTTTGGGGGAATGATGGGCGTGGGAGGGGGGCTTGTTGCCCTCCAGTCATTTTCGACTATTAAAAAGGGCACTAGCCCAATTATTTCCAATCGAATGAGCCTGCTTTGAAGTTTCTACGACAACGCCTTCTATAAAAACCTTATATACCCCAGGGTATAACTTAAAACAGTTGCCCTGAGGGGTGTGGGGGAGTGACAACGCCTTCTATAAAAAGCTTATATGCCCCCAGGGCATAACTTAAAACCCTTGCCCTGAGGGTTGTGGGGGAGTTTCCTCCTCAAAATTATATTTTCTATCTGGAAATCAACTACGCTGAACAAAATGGCAATCTCAAAATTTTGATTGGATGTATTTGGGGAATAATGGACGTGTGGGGGGGGCTTGTTACCCTCCAATCACTTTCGACTATTAAAAAGGGCACGAGCTTTTTGAAATTACTATCTAACGAGCCTTTTTTGAAGTTTCTACGAGAACGCTTTCTATAAAAATCTTATATGCCCCCAGGGAATAACATACAACCCTTGCCCTGAGTGATGTGGGGGAGTGTCCTCCTGAAAAACATATTTTTTATCTGGAAATCAACTACGCTGAACAAAATGGCTATCTCAAAATTTTGATTGGATGTGTTTGGGGAAATAATCGGCGTGGGGGGGGGGGGGGGGGCGGGGGGCTAGTTACACTCCAATCACTTTCGACTATTAAAAAGGACACTAGCCTTTTAATTTCCAATCGAATGAGCCTGTTTTGAAGTTTCTACGACAACGCCTTCTATAAAAACCTTATATGCCTCCAGGGCATAACTTAAAACCCTTGCACTGAGGGTTGTGGGGGAGTTTCCTCCTCAAAAATATATTTTCTATCTGGAAATTAACTACGCTCAACAAAATGGCTATCTCAAAATTTTGATTGGATGTGTTTGGGGAATAATGGGCGTGAGGGGGGGGGAGGGCTACTTACCCTTCAATCACTTTCGACTATTAAAAGGGCACTAGCTTTTTGAATTTCCTATCGAATGAGCCTTTTTTGAGTTTCTACGACAACGCCTTCTATAAAAATCTTATATGCCCTCAGGGCATAACTTAAAGCCCCTGCCCCAATGGTAGTGTGGGAGTGGCCACCTCAAAAATATCTTTGATATCTTAAAAATAACTATGCTGAACAAAATCGCTACTTCAAAAGTTTTATTGGATGTGTTTGGAGGAAATGTGAGGCGTGGGGGGGCGGGCTCGTTGCCCTCCAATCACTTTTGCCTATTAAAAAGGGCACTAGAACTCTCAATTTCCAATCAAATGAGCCTCCTTTGAAGTTTCTACGACGACCCCTTCCGTATGAAGTGCCTCTGGGAAAAAAAAATAATAATAATAAAACATTGGAGCCGTATAACTACGGCTCCAAAACGTTGAAGGATATAACTTAAAACCCTTGCCCTGAGGGTTGTGAGAGAGTGTCCTCCTCAAAAGTATATTTTCTATCTGAAAATCAACTACGCTGAACAAAATGGCTATCTCTAAATTTTGATCGGATGTGTTTGGGGGAATGATGGGTGTGGGGGGAGGGGGCTAGTTGCCCTCCAATCTTTTTCGACCATTAAAAAGGGCACTAGAACTCTCGATTTCCAAGCCCCCTTTGAAGTTTCTACGACGACCCATTCCGTATGAAGTACCTCTGGGAAAAAAAATAATAATAATAATAAAACATTGGAGCCGTATGGCCTTTACTATAGGCAACGCTACAGCGTTGTCTCTGATAACATACTCAAAATCCCCGAAAATTTTGTATTCCACACGCATCCTATACGACAATTGTTTAAATGCTAATGTAGCTTTATCGTTTCAAAGTGTTTAAACTACTTTTATTCCATATTGTGAACAGTCTCTTAAATTTCCATTTAACCCCTCCTCGGTAGTTTTTCGGCGCAAGGCAGTAAACACAAAAAATCTAGTTCCATTATTTACACGTGTTAAAAGTCAGCTAAGATTTAGCATTATAAAAAATTGCCTAATTCATTATGTCCTACACAAAATAAACAGGTATGATATATTAAATTTACATTGGAAGTAGCACAAATAGGACATATTTTTTTTCAAAGCATAGCATATATTAAATATGTAAACTAATCTAACCTAGGTACCTTTTATTCCCCCTAAACCCCAAAAAACTAAGTTTAAATATAGTTCCCGGAGTGAGAAACCATTTCTTCAATCACTATTCTATTGAAAGAAACCTGTTTGACTAGTTTCTTCCCTATACAACATATCGCGTGGTATCTCGATTCTTGACAATTACCAACTTTTTTGAAAATAAAACGAGTCCGTTAATTTTTGATTTTTAGAAAGTTATAAAACCTTCAAGTTTCCCTCTAAGAGTACGGAAGATAAATGAGGTTCATTGTTTGTCTTACACGGGTTTCTGAAAATGGGTTTAATTGATTGCAGCGACAGGTCTAATGAAAATATGGACAAAAGTTAAACGCTACTGTTTATTAAGAAGCAATAGATTAAAAACTTTGAAAAACGACTCTTGATTCTATAGGTAGTTGAATGTTGTTGCTTGTGTCAAAGTTTTCTTGACCTTCCGCTTGCCATTATGTAGTACGTGCCCATAAAGTTCTATAAGGCCTTATAGGACTTTTTAGATTTATATTTTGCATTTGAAAAATACTTTACTCTTCGTGTTTACTTCTTTTTCATGAGAAAAGTTGTTGCCAACTGGCCACATCCCAAGACGCGCTACAATTTTCTTTAACTGTAGTTATTCATTGCCGAAATGAAAACCGACTGGCGTTGGCGTCTAGATTGAAAGCTTCACCTTAATACTTTTAGTATTTTGGAGACCCAGAATCAACTATGCCACCCTCCTTCCCGAATAACAAGCATTATATATCAATAATGAACAGGCTGCATAACTAACAGATCTTTCCCACTATTTTGTGGGGGTTCATGTTATCCCCCAGAATTATAATTATTCACCTTTCAACTATGAAAAGTTGAAATCTGATCATAGCTCTTATGCTTTGATCAGATTCCTTTTACAAGAGGGCAGCAAAAAAAAAAAAAACAATGAGAGGGGTTGCTTTCAAATCGCTTATGAATCATAGAAAAGGACCCTGGAGATTTCGATTTTCAATCCAATGACTCCCTCCGAAGTTTTTATGACAACCCCTTCTATACGAAGCAGCCTGGTGAAAAGGAAAAAGAAGTACATAATACATAGATTCCACTTTGCTCTTTGCATAAGCAGTGACATTGCGCTGCCTATGATTTTCGTTTACTATTAGACATTGTTTGATTCGGCTCATAATTTTTATTCTGGTTTACCTGGCCATTTTGTTCATTCAAGAGCCAACGCTGTCATCTAATTTTTTTAAGAAAAGAAGAAATCGTTCTTCAGCTAAAATTGATAGGAATAGAATACAAAAATGGCTTGACGGTTCAACAAGTCTAAAACGAACTGATTATTAAAATTTGAAGATGGAATGCTAGCTCTTTATGTTTCAGCCAACCTTGGCCAGAATCGGGTGATCGAGGTAGGCCTATTAGCATATGAAAGGGTTAGCCTATCTAGTACATGACCACATCTAAGAGATACAGGCTAATATAATAGGGGCAAATTTTGGTACCTATTTGGGTAAATTTTTCACAAATCATAATATTGACTTACAAATAAAGTAAACATAGCCTACCACTCAATGGCTTTTTTTATGCTCTTTCCAAATATAATAATCATTTTTGTCCAAAATGAATTTTACCCCCAACCCTATATATACCAAGGTAAATATTTGGGTAAATTTTTACCAAATCATGTTATTGAGTTTCAAATAAAGTGAATATACCATTTGATGCCTTTTTGTGCTGATAATGAATATAACAATCATTTCTATTGGAAATGAATTTTAGCCCCCCCCCTGTATAGGGTAAAAGACCAGTATCCGGTTGAGCAACATTATGTAAAACTAAAACCCTCACATCTTGTTACCAAAGAGGAATTGAGAAGAATTGTGTATATCAATGAATAGCTAAGAATCTAAGCTATGCATTGATATGCTTATTACTAAAATTATTCTAGATTAAACGCTTGAAATTACTAGTTTATTGACTTACCTCCAAGGACCTCTTTCCGGAAATACCAATTATCCTATTTTGATGTATATATCCTTTCAGTGTTTCAGGTTTTTTTACATATTAACAGAAAGCTGATTGTCTGCTGATTCTAAAAATATAACTTTTATTTCTTTATATTGGCTCTATAAATCACAAATATTATACATAATTTTTCCTTTTCAATTGCGTGTCAAAGCAGACCACATTTCGAAATATGACGACAAATATCTCCCACCGGGTTGAACCAAGAAGGTGGTTACATCTTTCCACCCCCTGAGCGGGTGGCTGACAATAGTGCCCTAAAGACCTGTTTTGTAACTGTAATGTAATTAGTACAGCTCTGGAAAGCACAGTATATGTTTCTTAAAGATGATTAAATAAAAAAAACAAGTTTTTTAAACTGAAAGTAAGGAGCGACATTAAAAAGAAACAGAAATTATACCGTATATGAAAGGGACTGTCCCCTCCTCAACACCTCGCTCTTTATGCTAAAGTTTTTTATTGTTTTAAAAAATAAAGCTGTGAGACAGAGTCAAACTTTAGCGTAAAGAGCGAGGCGTTGAGGAGGGGACATTCCCTTTCATATACGGAATAATTTCTGTTTGTTTTAATGTCGCTCCTTACTTTCAGTTTAAAAAACTTGATTTTTTTTTATTTAATTTTTGAACGTTTTTGAATAAATGCAGGTTTTGATCTTGGCTCACCGTACATGAATAATTAAAACAAAATTTTCATATTAATTTACTTATATTTAGTTAAATGGCTTTCTCGAAACTTGTTTAATTTTATTTACGAACGTTTTTATTAGTAATAAATATACGTAACTTACGAATTAACTTACGTAAAGAACTTCTATATTCATATATTTTTAATTTGTTTATTAGGGGGTTCGCCCCCTAGTGCAATACCTTGCTCTTTAAGCGTAAGTTCGAATTTTGTTCCAATTCTTTAAAAATGACCGCTTAATCACAAAGGTCGTTAATTAGAATAAATAGCTCTTATGAAAGTACTAAAAAATCTTTGGCTTAAAGAGCAAGGTATTGACTACGGGGTGAACCCAATCATATATGTAATATTTTTTGTTTGTTTGAAGTTTCAATGTTGCTGCTATTGCAGTTGAAATACTTGTTTTTTTATATTAAATTTCTGATCTTTTTTTAAATAATGCTGGGAAGTCTGGCGTCCCCTTCATAGCAATGTCCCTTCCCCCATGAAAACTTCCTTCATGGAAAGATCCACCCACATAACCCTGACACCCCCCCCCCCCCAACCAGGAAAAATCTCCCCTGAAAACATCTGTATACTTCCAAATAGCCAATACTATATGTTAACATTGGGTAAAGTTCATAATTTTCAGCCCTCCCCCTGGGACCCTCGAGGGATTAAGTCATCATAAAAGACATACTTATCATATTTTCGAAGCGGCTGAACCAAACGGATCTCTGAAAATTTCGATCAGGTGACTGTGGGAAAAAAATGAGCGTATGAGGAGGCCCAGTTGCCCTCCATTTTTTTGTTAACTTAAAAAGGGCACTAGAACTTTTAATTTCCATTCCAATGAGCCTATAGCCAATCATAACTATAGCCAATCATAACATATCATAGGCATGCTACATACTTGAAGTTTCAATTATTTTTTTTAAATGAGATAGGTTTAATTACAATAGAATAGTAAAATTCAAGAAAGACCCATTTTTTTCAAATCAAACTACTTTTGTCTTAATTCTCTGGTACTAATATGAGAATGTTTCGCTCATCAGATCACTACTTATTTACATAGAACCCTTTCCAGGTCCGATTTATGGCTAAGGTGACCTTGTTTACTGACGATATGAGTCAGAAATTAGAAATTAGTTCACAGCAAAACAAAAAATGAAAGCTAACCAAAAACGGAGTATTTTTATACCACTTTAAAATGGTGGCTGGTGTTTGAATCACGGAGGCTTGTTTATTTGCTGTTCTTTCCCAGGAGTAATCGTATTGACCAAATGGACCTATAAAGGCTCATTCGAATGAATATTAAAATTTCTTGTGCCCTTTTTAAGTGACCAAAAAGACTAGAGAACAACTGGACACCCTCCCATGCTCCTTGTCCCTCCAAATTATCTGATCAAACTTTTGAGATAGTCTTTTTGTTCAGTATAGTTGAAAAATCAAACAACTATGTCTCTCAAGGCCGTACCCAGAGGGGGGGGGGTACGGGAGTTTGAACCCCTCTCCCCTGCAATGTTTGTTTGACCTATAAAAACATAACAAAATGGATTAAAACAAACTTTGTATGCGTTTTGGAGGTTTTTTTGTGTAACCCCCCCCCCAAAAAAAACGGCCTTGATGTCTTTAGCTGTAAAATGACCCCCCATTGTAAGTTATGTAAGCTATGAAGGGAAAGGCCTGTAAGTTATGAAATTCGTCCATTATTTACACGTAGTATTTGTTATGGGGAAGTATGCACATTTTGTTGGGGGGGGGGGGCTGTTCTTGGGATAATTTTATATGAGTAGAATGTTCCTTGGGGCGGGGAAATTCTGGATTGTGAAAATTCTAGGGGAAATGTTACACTGGTGACAAGGCCATACCAAGGATTTGTTTCTTTGTTTTATGGGAAATAATTTTCACGGAAGGGGGTTTTTCTGGAGGGATCAAGAAACCGATCAGAGATTGAAGTCTTATTCAAATGAAAGGATACAAAGGAGAATATTTTAGGCTGAATCGTCTGAAAGCAATTTTACAGAGAGGGGGGGATTCACAGCAAAAATGAAACTGGCTGGAGGGAATTTGACAGGGAGAGGGTGCACTTTACATTGTATAAAATTCCCACAGATGATTTTTCCATGAGGGGGAGGGGTCTATTTCATAAAGGGTCAACCAGATCCACCGGCATTAATTGAAAAACGAACAGAAATTATTCTATATATGAAGGATTGCCCCTCCTCAATACCTTGCCCTTTTTGCTAAAGTTTGACTGTTTACTAAAATTGAAATACAGGGGCCATTAATTACAATAGGAAGCTTTTTTAAAAGTGCTAACAGCTTTAGTGTGAAGAGCAGAGCATTAAGGAAGAGGCCTTCATATATGGAATAAATCTGTCAAAATTAATATACAAACTTTGTTGTAATTTTTCATATACGGTGAGCCAAATTTAACCCTTCATTAGTTGAAAATTATTCAGAAATTAAATTTAAAAAGAACGATTTTTTTCTACTGAAAGTAAGGAGCGACATTAGAACTTAAAACGAACAGAAATTATTCCAGATATGAAAGGGACTGTCCCCTCCTCAACGCCTTGCTCCTTACGCTTAAGTTTTTAATGTTTTAAAAAGTAGACTTGCTAAACAGAGTTGAAATTTAGCGTAAAGAGAGAGGTGTTGAGGAGGAGACAGCCCCTTTCATATACGGAATAATTTCTGTTCGTTTTAAGTTATAATGTCACTCCTTACTTTCAGTTAAAAAAACTTAAAAAAAATTAATTCTATAGATTAAAACTTAACTTAATCATTTGGGTTAGGAGGAAAGTAGTAAAATTTGTCCATGTTATTCTTGTGCGTGTTATTCCGTGTTATTATACTGGCTTTTAGGCACAAAAGTACCGTAGTTCTGTATTTAGCGCATTAGAAGAAAATTCTTTTGTGGGTACAATCGTTGGTTTCTTCGAAACACTGTTGTATTTTATATATCACAACAAAAACGGATACACACCTAATCTTGTTTCTGTTATGACAGGTTGTAACTTACCTTCAATATTTATTTACCTTCTTACTTTCTATTATTTACCCAACTTTTATTTATTTACACAAACTTACCTTCAATATTTGCATTGCCACTAACCCATATTTTTGTTTTTATTTCCAATTAGCTTTAAGTTATTTGTACAAATTTTCCTTCTGGACGTCTTTCACCAAGAAGGTGGTAAAATGTGGGATGTTGTTACTATACTTGCATTGCGTCATGCAATAGTAAAATAGGGGCGGTCTGAAAACCCATCTCTGTTTTCCTGGAAAGCCAAAGAAAAGGGGTTCTTTCCGAAAAGAGGTCTTTTACCCTATGTCAATTTAGGATATATTTATGGGGGTGGGGTTTAGGTTAGGGGGGGGGGCTGAAATTCATTTCCAATAGAAATTATTATTATATTTGTAATCAGCATGAAAAAAGGCATCAAATGGTGTATTCACTTTATTCCTAAATTAATAATATGATTTGGTAAAAATTTACCTTTGGGAGGCCTAAATATTTACCAAATCATATTATTGACTTACAAATAAAGTGAATATACCACTTGATGCCTTTTTTTTATGCTCTTTCCAAATATAATAATAATTTTTGTTGGAAATGAATTTTACTCCCACCCCTATATATACCAATTCAGGGTATATACTATCACATTAGGGGGGGGGGGGGAGCAAATTTTATTTCTGTTGTAAATGGGATGTAAGTTTAAACTTTACCCCCCCACCCCCCTAATGTGCAAATATATACCTTTGATTGGTATATATATATGGGTGGGGTTAAAATTCATTTCCAACAAAAATGATTATTGTATTTAGAGAGAGCATAAAAAAAGGCATCAAGTGGTATATTAATTTTGTTTGTAAGTCAATAATATGATTTGATAAGTATTTACCAAATCATATTAGGCTATTGAGTTACAACTAAAGTGAATATACCACTTGATGCCTTTTTTTATGCTCTTTACAAATATAATAATCATTTTTGTTGAAAATGTATTTTACCCCCACCCCTAGCCTATATACTGATTAAGGGTATATATTTGCCCGTTAGGGGGGTGGAGGGGAAAGTTCAAATTTACCTCGCATTTACACCAGACATAAAATTACCCCCATCCCCCTACTGTGCACATACATAACCTGAATTGGTATGTAAAGGGGTGGGAGCTAAAATTCTTTTCCAACAAAAACGATTATTATATTCTTAAAGAGCATAAAAAAGGGTATTGAGTGGTATATTCACTTTAGTTGTAACTCAATAATATGATTTGGTAAATATTTACCTATACCAATTAAGGGTAGCCTATGTATTTGCACATTAGGGGGGGGGGTAAATTTTATTTCTCATGTAAATGAGAGGTAAGTTTAAAATTTACCCTCACCCCCCCCCCCCCCCCTAGTGTGCAAATATATACCCCGAATTAGTGTATATAGGGGTGGGGGTAAAATTCATTTCTGACAAAAATGATTATTATATTTGGAAAGAGCATAAAAAAAGGCATCCATGTTTACTTTAGGCATCCAAGTTTTGTATGTTTACTTTATTCTTAAGTCAATAATATGATTTGTGAAAAATTTACCTTTATTTGTGGGGCCTATAGCTAGCACACCTTAATTACCTTAATTTGCACTTTGGAGCAAATTAAGGTCCATACTGGATCTGTTGTGCTCCAGGTCAAATGGCAAAAAAATTGTCACTGTGTTAGGGCCCAGTGACACGCCATAAAAGAGGTCTGCTGGAGAGATGCAATTTAAGCCCACTTGGTAGCAGTGGCCACAAGGTAGGTATGGCCCGTAAAGACCATTCTCAGTGGTATAGAGCTGACACCACCGCACAACAGCAACTTCGGATTGAGTATGTAAGATGGTTGGGTATGACAAGCAGCATCAGCCTCCTAGCAAGACACTCATTATGATAAAGTTGGCATCAGTCAGTAGTTGAGTGGGATGGACAGTCCCACTCATATTTCCATGGCTTGTTATTCCATTCCTTGTCAAGTCTGGACTTGAAGGACACAGCTGTAGGTGCAGTCGCCATTTCAGCTTGAAGGCTATTCCAATCGTTGACAACACGCTCATAGAAGAAGTGTTGCTGCGTTTGTGTTTTGACAAAACGTTTTGACAGCTTATATGAGTGTCCTCTTGTATGGTGCTGACTTGAATGTTTGGTAAAGAGGGGGTTATTTGGTTGTGCATTATACTTGTAGGTCAGCATCATATCACCACAGCAGCATCTGAAGACGAGTGTTGGCAGCTGTATGCGTTCCAGTCTCTTGTTGTACGGGAGATCTTGTAGGCCAGCTATGCACTTTGTGGCACCTCTCTGAACTCCTTCGATTAGACTGGTATCATTCTTATAAGAAGGGGAGGTGAGACACGTACCAAAATCCAAAACGGGTCTAACTATAGCCTTATAGAGCCTTAGAAAGACTGTACGGGAGCA
Source organism: Artemia sp. Qi Xiang Cuo (assembly GCF_049724085.1). NCBI lineage: Eukaryota > Metazoa > Arthropoda > Branchiopoda > Anostraca > Artemiidae > Artemia > Artemia sp. Qi Xiang Cuo. Next base: position 3,933,392 of record NC_142807.1, read on the forward strand.
GCTGGTTATAGTGCGTTTGAGGAGACCAAGGCTTAAATTTGCTTTTGAAACTGCTTGTTGCCAGTGGCCATGGAACTTCAGTTGTTCATCTATCAGCACTCCCAGATCTCTTTCTTTGGGACTTGTCTTTAGAACTAAGCTAGCCACTGAATTGGGATCAGACATGTTGTACTGGTGACAGGGGTTGTTGCTTCCAAAGTGAAGGACACTGCACTTTGATGTGTTGAATTCAAGTAGCCAGTCTTGTGCTACACTCAAGAAATGAAGTTAGGTTAATCTTAATAAAATATACCTAAGTAGCCTATGGGGACAATAAAATAGCCTACTTTAGCAACAAAATTATGGAAATTAGGCTACTACTGAGAATTATAGAAATCAAACCCCAAAAATGCATAATGTTATCAAATAGTTCATAAAATTCTACTTTAGCTAGGCCCTACTTTTGGCTATCTTGGAAAGGGCATAGGTTAGGAAAATCAAACTTTCAGGGATGGGTCTACAGGTTAAATTATGTCCAGGGAAGGTATTCTGAAGTACCTACATCCACTCCTTCTCCCTCTAGAGGGTCCTGAAATTTTCCTACATGACAGGTCTAGGGTAAAAGACCAGTATCTGATTGAGCAAAATTATGTAAAACTAAAACCCTCACATCTTGTTACCAAAGAGGAATTGAGAAGAATTATATTTACCAATGAATAGCCAAGAATCTAAGCTATGCATGAATATAGTTATTACTAAAATTATTCTAGATTAAAGACTTGAAATTATTAGTTTATTGACTTACCTCCTTTTCAGAAATACCAATTATCCTATTTTGATGTATATATCCTTTAAGTGTTTCAGGTTTTTTTTACATATTAACCGAAAGCTGATTCTAAAAATATAACTTTTATTTCTTGATATTTGTTCTATAAATCACAAATATTAAATATAATTTTTCCTTTCCAATTGCTTGTCAAGGCTGAGACCACATTTCAAATTTATGATGACAAATTGCTCCCACTGGGATAAACCAAGAGGGTGGTTGGTTGTGTCTGCTGCCTGAGCAGGTGGTTTTCTGAGTCCACCCTAAAGACAAATAAGAATTGTCTTTATCTGTTCTGTAACTGTAGTTAGTACAGGATATGTTTCTCAAGATGATGGTTGAATTGAACTTATTAGCAATAATAAAGAGAATGGCAAAATAATATATATTTATCAATACTCAAGGGGAGTAGGGCAATCTTTTTGTTTTCCAATGAAAATAGTTTTTAAAAATGCATTCATTAATGGAAAAGTTTTTTTTTTAATGTAGATAAGAGGGTGAAAAAAATCATACCATAACCACAGGCAGTCCTTTTAATGAAGGATAGGGATGCCCCATCTAGAAATAAAAAATACTTTTTAGAATATTTTTATTGAAAATGCAAATTATCCCACTGAAAAAAGTGAAAAAACAACAAATTAGCTTTCCAACAGATATATAAAAACTGACCCCCCCCTCCACTTTTTTACATTGTAGTAAAGTGAAAAATGAGCCATATAGTATGAAAAAAGTTAGTGTTGGGCAATAGTTTGATTAAACAATATATTTACATTTGATATGTCAATACTTCTAATAAGTTTTTTTGCCAGGGGTGGATCCAGGTTTTTTTTTAGGGGGGGGCACAAAATAGGTTGATCCAATAAACTTGTGTTAGGAGCAAGTTTATTTCATGCAAACTTGTGCTAATTAAGTAAATTACACTACTTTAGACTACATTAGGGGGGTGCACGCCCCACTTGCCCTCTCCCTGGATCTGCCACTGTTTTTTGCTCAGATATAGGCCTACTTTAGGTTTTGGCGAAATTTAATTTTAAAATTTGCAACTGAAGAGTATTTTGCACCTTTTTTTCTGAATTTTAAAAAGATAAAAAATACTTCCATTACAAGAATGAACATTAGCCTACATAAATTCTGATTTGGAATTACTTGGGCTCAGGATAAAGAAAAATAAGCTACTGGCTATTTTTGACTATTTAAATCAGCAATATGTCAATATTTTCTCCTGAGAATTGGTTCAGTCTTTCAGTGTCTTAATAAAAAAAAAAAAAATTTTCAACTAAAAGCAAGGAGCAACATTAAAACTTAAAAGAGCATAAATTTTACTGTATATAAGGGGAAACCCCCTCTTCAATACCTTGCTCTTCATGTCAAAGATTCTTTTTATATTTTAAAAAATCTCCTGACTAATTAAAGGGCTCTTGTGTTTCAGGAGTTGTTTTTAAATAAATGGTACAAAAAGTTAAAATTTGCGTAAAGAGTGAGGTATTGAGGAGGGGTGTCCACCCTTGTATGTGGGATAATTTCTGTTTGTTTTAATGCTGCTCATTAGTTTTAGTTGAAAGATTTGTTTTTTTATTTATTTTCAGATAATTTTTCAAATAATGCCAGAAAATACACCTTTTCTCTCCATGGACAATCAGCCCCCACCCACCCCCAAGGAAATTTGTCCTTGGAAAGTTTCTCCTGTGTAAGATCCTCATTGCCCCAGATAATTCTATCCCTGCTAAAAATTCCCCATAAAAAAAACTTTTTCAAGCTTTTTAAAAAAAGACAATTCCACCTTGATCAAACATCATCAATCATTTTATTAATACTAAAACACTGTTACAAACATAAAGAAAAGTTATTTGGCCCAAGAAGCTTGGCTTGTTGTGGGCCATACAACACAATAATAAAGCACTAAAAGAACCATAAATATTACCCCTAAATCAAACAATATATGTGAAATAAAGATTAAAGAGAATAAACACTAGCATACAGTAAAAAATATATATATATATATATATATATATATATATATATATATATATATATATATATATATAATAATAACAATAAATAAGGGAAAAAAACAAAAAGGAGAAACACTAGAAAAAGAGAAAACGGAAAATAAACAAAGGAGAGAGAGAGAAATTACTAAACTGGAAAGACCTAGATAATTTCAGAGACCACACTGTATATAAACTTTTGTTTTAAATTGTTTTGGTTTAGTTTTACTACTGAAGACAGTCACTGTATATGTGACCAAAATATCTGGTATTTTTGTGAATTTCTATCACTGTTATCATCATCACTGTGTATTAAAAGGATTTTATCCCTATTTGAACTTTTATGTATCGTCTGGAAAGACCCAACAAAAAACTGCCTTTGCAGACAGAAATAACAGGACATCCGAAGGGATGGAATTCCATAATTGAATTGATTTATAAACAGGGGACCTCTGGGCTGCTGTAGATGAACGTTTGGGTAAAATAAGTCTATGAGAAGAAATATGTAAAAAAGTAAAGTACCTACCTGAGCCTGTCCGTGAAAAAAAGTTGCTGTAGAGGCAGTGGAAGTGTACCTAGAAAAGCAGAATGCACTAAATAAAGATTACTTTTACCCACAATACAATCCAGCAGAGCTATTCCAGTATCATTATAAAGATCAGAGGAAGGGTAAAGCCGAGGGAGAAGAAAAGTAGCCTTCACTGCCCTATTTTGGGCTCTTTGAAGTGAGCAGAGAAGAGATTAATTAGTATTACCCCAGACAGAGCAGTAATAAGAAAGGTAAGGAAAAATAAAAGCATAATAAAGAGAAAGCATAACATCTGGGGGAAGAAATGAGTTAACCCGGTGCAACATTGAAGACTGGCGGAGGATGAGGGAACGGGAATGAGTTATATGAGGTTTATAAAAAGAAAACAGTCAAGATACACACCAAGAAATTTCACCATAGCAGCTTGCAGTATAACATCATTCCCATAAGTCAGGATGATTGGCTCCCTTATGTCTCTCATACAATAAGGGTAGACCCCAGCGCCGCGCCAATGAAGGAAGACCAGCGGCGGCGGGGCCAAAAACAGCACACCGCGCCGCCGGTAAGATGTCAGCAGCACGCCGCCGGCGCAATCAATGTTGACCACAAACATTAATGTTTTCATCAGTCTTTCTCAAATCACAGCTTAAATTTACAACAGATTCGAGCCTATTCATGAGTTCAAAAATTCACAAGTTGCTGGCTGGAAACTGGTCTTCTTCGTTATTCATCAAGAGAAGTAGAAATCTGGTAGAAACAAAATGGCTGTGGCGTTTCAGAACCCTTGCATAATACGAGTAGTTGAAGTATCTATTAGCTATGTATTCTTAACATAAATAATTATCAAAATTAGTAGTTTTTTTAATCAAGCGTTACTGCATAGAAAACTTCAAATACCATATCACAAAATTCGTCAGTTATCTGGGTAAAAACTTTGAATATAACTTTGAACTTAGAAGCTTAATTTTTTCATAATGCTCTTTGCCTATATCTGTTTTGGCACCTTTAAACCAGTTGAAATGGGTGACTTTGATATTGATTGTTTTTTTTTTTTTTTTTTTTTTTGTCTTTTGGTTTCCTAAGAAGCCTTATTGTTATAAAAATTGGTTTTTAATAAAAAATTTAAAAAAAATAAATTTTAAATTTTTTTTTGGCTCCTTTATAGAATATATGTCATGTAGGCTAAGGCTGAACTGCTGCTTTTTTATTGCTTTTGGCTGCTCTTTTGGATATTATTCATTATTTCTTTTGTGGATTCATTCCAAATTATAAACTGATAAATACCTAATATCAGTCAAATTATAAACTGCATCTAAAAGGATTAAATTTATCAAATTGAAAAATACATGATGAACACTTCACATGAGAACACTTCAATTACAATGAAACAATAAACACTTAATGGTTTATTATTAATGGTTAGAGGTCCCAGAGGTCCCAGCAGCCCAGAGGTCCCCTGTTTATAAATCAATTCAATTATGGAATTCCATCCCTTCGGATGTCCTGTTATTTCTGTCTGCAAAGGCAGTTTTTTGTTGGGTCTTTCCAGACGATAAATAAAAGTTCAAATAGGGATAAAATCCTTTTAATAGACAGTGATGATGATAACAGTGATAGAAATTCACAAAAATACCAGATATTTTGGTCACACATGCAGTGACCGTCATCAGTAGTAAAAACTAAACTAAAACAATTTAAAACAAAAGTTTATATACAGTGTGGTCTCCGAAATTATCTAGGTCTTTCCAGTTTAGTAATTTCTCTCTCTCTCCTTTGTTTATTTTCCGTTTTCTCTTTTTCTAGTGTTTCTCCTTTTTGTTTTTTTCCCCTTATTTATTGTATATATATATATATATATATATATATATATATATATATATATATATATATATATATATATATATATATATATATATATATATATATTTTTTACTGTATGCTAGTGTTTATTCTCTTTAATCTATATTTCACATATATTGTTTGATTTAGGGGTAATATTTATGGTTCTTTTAGTGCTTTATTATTGTGTTGTATGGCCCACAACAAGCCAAGCTTCTTGGGCCAAATAACTTTTCTTTATGTTTGTAACAGTGTTTTAGTATTAATAAAATGATTGATGATGTTTGATCAAGGTGGAATTGTCTTTTTTTAAAAAGCTTGAAAAAGTTTTTTTTTATGGGGAATTTTTAGCAGGGATAGAATTATCTGGGGCAATGAGGATCTTACACAGGAGAAACTTTCCAAGGACAAATTTCCTTGGGGGTGGGTGGGGGCTGATTGTCCATGGAGAGAAAAGGTGTATTTTCTGGCATTATTTGAAAAATTATCTGAAAATAAATAAAAAAACAAATCTTTCAACTAAAACTAATGAGCAGCATTAAAACAAACAGAAATTATCTGTTTGATGTGCTTTCTTCTTCTGGGCTACTTCCTTCAATTTTTTTTCCTTCTCGTGTTGATCCTACAAGAAATTCTGCCACTTTGATAGATAACATTTTCATTTCTCATTCTCCTAAATTGAAGTTTACTTCTGGTCTTCTTTCACTGATCTGTCTGATCGCTTCCCTATTTATCTATCACTTTTTGTCTCTAAAACTGAGATTGCTGTGAATGAGCAAGGCGAGTCTTCTTTTAGAACTTTTACAGATAAAGAAATTTCTAATTTAATTCTTAGTGATCAGAGTAATGATTGGTCTAGTGTTCTTGAAGCTAATGATTTTGAATTTGCAATAAGTTTATTTGTGTGTTGTGTGGGAGCTCAGTTGGATAAGCATTTTCCTCTTAGGAAGAGACCAAGAAATTCTATATCCAAATGCCCATGGATGTCCAAAGGTCTGATCAATGCTACACAATGCAGGTCAGTTTGTTTCTAACTCAATCTCACACATAAATAACCTCTCTCTTTCTTCTGGTGTTTTCCCTCATTTTTTCAAAGTTGCTAATGTTTTACCTTTGCATAAAAAAGGTGAATCATCTCTAATTTCAAATTATAGACCCATTTCTCTTCTTCCTGTCATCTCTAAGGTTGTTGAAAGGGTAGTGTATTGTAGACTCTCTTCATTTGTATTTAGTAATAATACGACTGCAGGACCTTCTCTCATAACTATCCATCAGTATGGTTTTCGTCCCACTTTCTCTACCTTGTATGCACTTTCAGATGCAACAGAGTTTGTGCGTGTTAATCTGGACAAGGGCTTGTGTGTTTTGGGTCTATTTCTTGACTTTTCAAAGGCCTTTGATATAGTTGACCACTCTGTTCTTTTGTCTAAACTATCTTTATTTGGAGTACATGGAGTCCCACTAGAATGGTTAAGGTCTTATCTGTCAGGAAGATCTCAGTATGTTTTGTTTAATGGTAATTCTTCCACTACTTTGCCTATAATGAAGGGTGTCCCACAGGACTCTGTGCTTGGACCACTTTTGTTTTTAATTGACATTAACGATCTCGTTGATGGTCTTCATCCCCTTGTGCACCCTATTCTTTGTGCTGATGACAGTAACTTTTTCATTGCTGCAGTGGACCTGCCATCTGCCACTTCCCTAGCTCAAGGTCTTCTTGATAAAGTAAAAGATTGGTGCTGGTCAAATGGTATGACTCAACAGCCCAAAAAGTGCCATTATACACTTCAGGACCCCTTATTTAGACCCCGGCGCCGCGGTGGCGGATCGACCGAACGCCGCCGACGAGAGGCCCGGTCAAACGCTGCCGCCGGCAAAGGCGACGGCGTTTGGTCGACTTTAAATTAATTTTGCGGCAATTCTTTATTGCGTCAACTGCAAAGTCAGAGCTTTTCCTTCTCGTGTGGTTTAGTATTTCGATTTTCCATATTAGAAATCAAGCAGGGCTTGCACTATCCCCGAAATTTTGGGTTTTTCCCCCCCCCCCAAAAAAAAAAAATTGGTTCCCCAAATCCCCGAAAATCACGCAATCACGGTGCCACCCCTAGCAATTTATAACCAGTGACTTTCCCTGCCAAATATTACTTTGGATACCATAATTCTTCATGAAGAAAAATGAAGTGCCAGCTATTTTCTTAGGAAAAAAATGAAAAGCTCCTTCATTTTAAATGTAATTAAATGAAATAATAAGCAGACTGAAGTAGCTCCAGGAATATGTTGAGATTTTCGTCCTAGTTCGTCACTTTTAATCCAAGCAAAATGCTAGGACACTTAGCATCAGTTATTGAGTTTAAGCTTTGATTTCCAAATGCTCACAAAAATTACCAAATTTAAGAAAGTCACAACAATAAGTCGCCTGTGTGCAAAATACTCAAAGACTCCTCTTTGATCCCCACTCAGGCTCAAAGCTTCTGCTATGGTCATTTTCATGGAAATCTCCAAAGCGTTTCTTTTTAAAATAGCTTTCAAGCGTAATTAGGGGTATTTATCCTTTTTTTGCTTTTCTTCAAAGCTTTGAAAAAAGAGTTATAATATTCCAAACGTTACATTTGTTATATTTGTGCATATTTTTGGTCATCATTTGTGGGGTGATCGAATTTTTTAAACCACTGTAGATATGTAAGAACGTTGCAACATCTAGTACCCTGAGGTCATAAGACTGTCAAAGACTCTCCTTGAACCTCCCAAATTGAAAGCTTTTATTATGACCTGGCTTTTTAATATAACTTGGGCACTGGACCAAGGGCGCCAATGTCACTTGAGCACAACGTTAGGTGGGGATGTTGATATTGCTTTTGTCACACCAATTCGTTTTAGTGTGAATCTGCCTGGTACTTATGAATGAATGTTGTCAAAGTAAACCCGTTTCATCAATAAGAAAAAAACGGGTTGGACGCATGTGTCCCTTTCCCTTTGGACAATAAAGCCATGCAAGTGCTGTATCAAGTATAACTCACGAAAATCTTGTTAATTTTTGTCAACTTTTCAACTTTTTGGCATCCCTGCTTTCAATAAAAAAAAATCAATGTACTATCACTTAAATATAATAACTCCCTATCCCCCCCTCTGGATACCATCTTGATAGGATACCATCTCTGCTTTAATTAAAAAAAAAAATTTACTTTTTGGCACCCCTGCTTTCAAAACAAATCGAGGTATTATCATTTAAATATGATAGCTCACTACCCCCCCCCCCTCGGGATACCACCTTCATAGGATGCTTTCTCTGCTTTAAATTAAAAAAAAATAACTTTTAGGGATCCCTGCTTTCATAAAAAAATCGAGATATTATCATTTAAATTAAATACCTCCCTACCCCCCCCCTCTTGATACCACCTTAATAGGATACCGTCTCAGCTTTCATTAGAAAAATAATTTACTTAATAATTAACTAGGTCACTATATGGTTCAAACAAACACGCAAAATAATGTTAAACAACTTAGTGTTCATTGAAAAAAAATTGAGGGAATACAATGGCAAAAACAAAAATTTCGAAATTATTCAGATATACCTCAAATTATTGGAAAACTGATTCATATATTCGTTGTGGCATTCAATAGGGTCCAAATATTCTAATTAAAAGGGAGCACAAACAAAAGCCAAATTAGGCCAGTAGCCTATGAGAGATCACAAAATACCCAAGACAATGAACAAGTCCTAATGGGGGGCCCTGGGTCTATCAAAATATTTCAATGGTTTCCCAGGGAATTTGATATCATTTTCTTCTGTCTCCACTTTAAATGAAAAAAATAATTATCTTTTTGGCATCCCTGCTTTCAAAAAAAAATGAGGTATTATCATTTGAAAATGATAGCCCCCTATCCTCCTCCCCCCTATCAGCAATAATTTACAATTTTTTTATGAATCATATTTTTGGGGTAACTTCCAGTTTGATCTTTAATTCCCTAAACTTGTACATAGCTTAGTCTATTGCTAAATTTTGTCTCAATAGAGGGTTTTTTTTTTGGGGGGGGGGAGTAAAAATGTTTCAGAAAGAAGATAGTATTTTATATCAGGTGTTCAACAATTGAGTATTAAACATTAAGAAAATTTTATCTAAAAACAGAAAAAAAAATCTGCAAACTTACAATTCAGCTGTAGAAACAATCTGTTGGCTGTCAATTTCAAAATCCAACTGAAGGCTGAAGCTGTATAGTAGTGAATGTGTTCTATAATTCTATTCAACTTGAAAATAAAATTCTTAACTACAAATGATGTAAGAAATAGCGATTGGGAAACTGCATTCGAAATGATTTTAACTCATTTCACAAAGACAATACTTTTTTTTGTCAACATATTAAGAACTGTGTATATTGCAATATTTGCAAAAGCATATTGCATCAGTCTGGTTTTTATGCAAAGTAACAAAAGAGACGAAAATTAACGAACAAGAGAATAGTGAAGAATTATGGTATCCAAAGTAATATTTGGCAGGGAAAGTCACTGGTGATAAATCGCTAGGGGTGGCAGTCGTGGCACCGTGATTGCGTGATTTTCGGGGATTTGGGGAACCAATTTTTTTTTTTGGGGGGGGGGGGAAATACCCAAAAATTCGGGGATAGTGCAAGCCCTGCTTGATTTCTAATCAGGAAAATTGAAATACTAAACCACACGAGAAGGAAACGCTCTGACTTTGCAGTTGACGCAATAAAGAATTGCCGCAAAATTTATTTAAAGTCGACCAAACGCCGTCGCCTTTGCCGGCGGCAGCGTTTGACCGGGCCTCTCGTCGGCGGCGTTCGGTCGATCCGCCACCGCGGCGCCGGGGTCTAAATAAGGGGTCCTGAAGTGTATAATGGCACTTTTTGGGCTGTTGAGAGTCATACCATTTGACCAGCACCAATCTTTTACTTTATCAAGAAGACCTTGAGCTAGGGAAGTGGCAGATGGCAGGTCCACTGCAGCAATGAAAAAGTTACTGTCATCAGCAAAAATAATAGGGTGCACAAGGGGATGAAGACCATCAGCGAGATCATTAATGTAAATTAAAAACAAAAGTGGTCCAAGCACAGAGTCCTGTGGGACACCCTTCATTATAGGCAAAGTAGTGGAAGAATTACCATTAAACAAAACATACTGAGATCTTCCTGACAGATAAGACCTTAATCATTCTAGTGGGACTCCATGTACTCCAAATAAAGATAGTTTTGACAAAAGAACAGAGTGGTCAACCATATCAAAGGCCTTTGAAAAGTCAAGAAATAAACCCAAAACACACAAGCCCTTGTCCAGATTAACACGCACAAACTGTGTTGCATCTGAAAGTGCATACAAGGTAGAGAAAGTGGGACAAAAACCATACTGATGGTTAGTTATGAGAGAAGTTCCTGCAGTCGTATTATTACTAAATACAAATGAAGAGAGTCTACAATACACTACCCTTTCAACAACCTTAGAGATGACAGGAAGAAGAGAAATGGGTCTATAATTTGAAATTAGAGATGAATCACCTTTTTTTGCAAAGGTAAAACATTAGCAACTTTAAATAAATGAGGGAAAACACCAGAAGAAAGAGAGAGGTTAGTTATGTGTGAGATTGAGTTAGAAACAAACTGACCTGCATTGTGTAGCATTGATCAGACCTTTGGACATCCATGGGCATTTGGGTATAGAATTTCTTGGTCTCTTCCTAAGAGGAAAATGCTTATCCAACTGAGCTCCCACACAACACACAAATAAACTTATTGCAAATTCAAAATCATTAGCTTCAAGAACACTAGACCAATCATTACTCTGAAGACTAAGAATTAAATTGGAAATTTCTTTATCTGTAAAAGTTCTAAAAGAAGACTCGCCTTGCTCATTCACAGCAATCTCAGTTTTAGAGACAAAAAGTGATAGATAAATAGGGAAGCGATCAGACAGATCAGTGAAAGAAGACCAGAAGTAAACTTCAATTTAGGAGAATGAGAAATGAAAATATTATCTATTAAAGTGGCAGAATTTCTTGTAGGAACAACACGAGAAGGAAAAAAAATTGAAGGAAGTAGCATATTTAACATATTACAATTAAAATCTCCCAAAACACAAATACGTTTTTTAGAGAAAGTCCCCACACCAGAAAGCTGATCAAGCAAATCACAGAACAGATGTGTTGGAAAAGGAGGGGGCTTATAAAACAAACAAACAGTATCACATGCAAACTGGCCTAATCAGATCAAAGACAAGAGAATAAACAGTCCTACTATTAGACACTACTAAAGTAAACAAGGATTCAAGGTCATACTGTCTACTAAATTTAATATCAGATTTTATAAATAAAGAAATGCCCCCTGAGCACTTTGTTACCATTCTAGGGACATGAATAGCAATATAACCATGCATATCATAAGCTGTTAAATTTTCACTATCTGATAACCATGTTTCTGTTAATTCAATTACATCAAAAGGGCAAGAATTATCAGACCACAAATATGATTTCAGACTATCCCACTTATCTTGTATCCCACATACATTCAAACAAAATACATTAAAGCAAATGTTTAAAGAGAGAGAAAGCATGATTTTATCACAAAAATCAATAGTAGTTTGATAATTGCAACTAGAATTAACCATATATTCAATGAGAGGGTCAAGTGTGTGTGCCTCTTGTTTGCCAGCACTGCTTGGTTGCTCAAAGATAACTGATTTAAGAATAGAAGAATTCTAAAGAAAAGAAAAATCACCCAGATTTACCACATAGCAAATGCTCACAATATCTTTACAAATGAATAAGATATCCAACCAGCAGGCTGAAATAGCAGAGGGTAAGTTGAAACTAAAAAGGGGAAACTTATAGGCAACAAAGAAAAGAGAGAAAAAAAAACTGCAAGACAAAGAGCAATAACAAGCTACAAAGCTAAAAAAATAATATCAAACAATTACAAGGACAAAGGCAAAAACAAAATAAATAAAAAGGCAAAACAATAAAGAAGCAACCAGAGGAAAGAGTTATCAACAGTTTATGCAATTCACTTAGAAGAATAATGTAATGCAAGCATAAGTAAAACCATTAAATCATAAATAGAGTTAAAAAAAAAAAAAAAAAAAATAGAGCTAAAGGGGGAAAAATGGTTTATTTCAGTCCTAGGAGGGGCTTGGATGGGCTGTAGTTGACTGATGGAGAGCATCAACTTGAGATGCCTCTTTAACAGTAATCACTTTACAATCAGAAAGCTTGGTAAATATTTCTCTTCCACTAGACCATGTGGACCTCTTCCCAAGCTTTGATTTAGCATAATTAAGTAGCTGAAATCTAGGCTTTGTGAGTGACTCAGAAATAAAGACACCACTACCTTGCAAACTTTTCTTTTTTCTAAGAATAAACTGCTTCATTCTTGGACTACAAAATTCCAACAAGCAGGCGAGATTTCAAACCTGAGCCTTGTTTTCCAATCCTTCTAACAGAAACTATGTCATTTTTAGTCAAAGGAATACCAGGAAATCTAGTACTGCAAAATCCAAGAAATTTGCCTTCACAAGCTTCTGGATAAGGGTCTTCTTTGAAACCAAACAGGATCAGCTGATTTGAAATTTTTATTTGGTCAAACTGATTGCTCAGATGATCCACATTGAGTTGAATTGGTTTCAGAGATTTTTGCAGCTCTGACAAACCTGAGTCAAGCAAATGAAGAGATGATTCAAGCTTCGATATCCTCAAATCATATTGTTTTAGTGATTTTTCCACAAGCACATCAAAATCCATTTTAAGACTATTGTATACCTCTTGTTTAATGATTTCCATATTGTTAGCATCAAAAGCAGCAGGCACATGACTAGAGGAAAGTTTTTTAACAGAGGCCTCAACCAAAGAACCAACCTCATTAGACAGTGCCTTACTGACAACTTCTGCCATAGTAGATTTAAGGTTTTGGTCATTAAGTGAATCTGCAATTAGCTTCTGCTTGTTCTTAAAGGTGTTAATGTGGGAGGTGAGCATAGTAATCTGCTCATTAATAGATTCAGCTCCTGGTAGTGTACCTGGGGGGTCCCCAATTGCACCCCTGGGGTTGGGGCTGCTAGGCTTGCCTGCCTTTTCCACTGGACTGGTAGGTAGGCTAAACCATTTCTTCACACAAACTCAATTTAACGAGAAGGTAGTGTTCTTCTTAAATTTTTTCTTTTTCTTTTTTTTTTACCTGGAAAATTACTTTTAGTCTATTTTCGTTTGAAAAAAAAAACAACTTGTTTTCCTTTTAGTTTCTAATCGTTTTTCAAATCATGCTGGAAATCTTCCTTCTGCAGAAAGTTTTTGTCTCAATGGAAGGTTTCTCCCACGTGAAGTTCCCCCATGGGGAATCTCTCCTGTGGAAAATCAACCCACCCCACCATGGTAATATCTACCTGACAACTTCCTCTCCTTTGAAAATTTTACCTTGACCATTTCCCCAGAATATCTTCAAATGTTGAAGTGGCAAAAGAAAGTAGGTAAAATAAAATGAGTTTCATATGAGAATTCCATTAAATTCCCCCAAGTATAGTTTCCCTTTGAAAGTTCATCCCTGTAAACTTTCCTCCCCATGGTAAATTCCCCCATCGGAACTCCCCCCCCCCCCTGCAGAAAAAACATCTTTACTTCCCAATAATAAATCTATGTGTAAACACAGGGCAAATTTTAAAACTTACAACACTTTCCCCAGGGACTTGCAGGGTCATGTCATCCCCAGAGGCATGATTAATTGACCTTTCAGCTAGGCTGATCAAAATTGCCATCTCAAATTTTTGATCAGATGAGTTTGGGAAAAAGAACCATGGGAGTTTTTTAGTACTTTTAAAAAAGCATCTTATTGTTCTAATTAAATGGACCTTGTGTTTCAGGGGTCATTATTAAACAATTGGAACAAAATTAAAACTTTAGCATAGAGAGCAATGTGCTGAGGAGGGGGCAGCCCCCTTTATATACATAATAATTTCTGTTCATTTTAAGTTTTAGTGTTGCTCCTTACTTTCAGTTGAAAAAACTTGTTTTTTTATTTAATTTCTGATCGTTTTTAAGATAATTCCAGGAAATTTGGCCCTACCTCCACAGAGACCCCCCCCCATGGAACTATCCTCTAGACAATTCAATCCCAGTGAAAATTTACCTTGGACAATTACTCTTAACCACTCTGCGTGTAAAATTGAAACAGAAAAGAGAAAGTAAGACATAAAATGAATTTTGTATAAGAATTCTGGCAAATTCCCCCAGTGTATAATTTTGGGGAAAAGGGGTGGGGAGGGGGCCCAGTTGTCCTCCAATTTTTTTGGTCACTTAAAAAGGACACTAAAACTTTTAATTTCTGTTCAATGAGCCCTCTCGCGATGTTCTAGGACCACTGGGTCAATACAATCACCCCTAGAAACTAGAAAAACAAAACAACAAATAAACATGCATCTGTGATCTTTCTTCTGGCGAAAAATACAAAATTCTGTATATGAAAGGGGCTGTCCCCTCCTCAACACTTCTCTCTTTATGCTAAATTTTGACTCTGTGTAGCAACTCTACTTTTTGAAACAATAAAAACTTAAGTGTAAGGAACAAGGCGTTGAGGAGGGGACAGTCCCTTTCATATGCAGAATAATTTCTGTTTGTATTAAGTTATAATGTCGCTCCTTACTTTCAGTAAAAAAAACTCGTTTTTTTTTAATTTAATTTCTGAACGTTTTTCAACTAATGCAGGCTCGAATTTGGCTCACTGTACATGAAAAAATTAAAACAAATTTGCATATTAATTTTGGCAGATTTATGCCATATACAAAGGGCTCTTCCTTAATGCCTTGCTCTTTACTCTAAAGCTGTTAGCACTTTTAAAAAAGCTTCCTATTGTAATTAAATGGCCCCTGTGTTTCAATTTTAGTAAAGTCAAACTTTAGCATAAAGGGCAACCCCGTAAGGGTTACCCGGTTTGACCCCCCCCCCCCCAATGTTTGTTTGACTTGTAAAAACGTAACAAAAATAGATTAAAACAAATTTTGTATGCGTTTTTTGAGGTTTTTTTCTGTAACCCCTCCCCCCCCCCCAGGAAAAAAATCTTTGAGTGAAACCCCCTCCAAAAAAAGAATCCCAAAAAAATCCATTTTTGTTACGTTTTTACAAGTCATACAAAAATTTCAGGGGGGGGGTTCAAACCGGGTAACCCTTATGGGGTTGCCCTTTGTGCTAAAGTTTGACTTTACTAAAATTGAAACACAGGGGCCATTTAATTACAATAGGAAGCTTTTTAAAATTGCTAACAGCTTTAGCGTAAAGAGCAAGGCATTAAGGAAGAGGCAACCCTTTGTATATGGCATAAATCTGCCAAAATTAATATGCAAATTTGGTTTATTTTTTTCAAGTACAGTGAGCTAAATTCGAGCCTGCATTAGTTGAAAAACGTTCAGAAATTAAATTTAAAAAAAAACGAGTTTTTTTTTGCTGAAATTAAGGAGCGATATTAAAACTTAAAACAAAAAGAAATTATTCTGCATATGAAAGGGACTGTCCCCTCCTCAACGCCTTGTTCCTTACACTTAAGTTTTTATTGTTTTAGAAAGTAGAGTTGCTACACAGGGTTGAAATTTAGCGTAAAGAGAGAGGTGTAGGGACGGGACGGCCCCTTTCATATACGAAATAATTTCTGTTTATTTTAAATTATAATGTCACTCCTTACTTTCAGTTAAAAAACTTAAAAAAAAATAATTCAATAGATTAAAACTTAACTTTCCAGTAAAACTTAACTTAATCATTTGGGTTGGGAGGAGAGTAGTAAAATTCGTCTGTGTTATTCTTGTGCATGTTATTCCATGTTATTATACTGGCTTTTTGGTGCAAAAGTACCATAATTCTGTATTTAGCTCATTACAAGAAAATTCCTTTTTGTCTACAATTGTTGGTTTCTTACCTTCAATATTTATTTGCATTGCCACTTACCCATATTTTTGTTTTAATTTCTAATTAGCTTAAATAGCCTAAGTTGTTTTTGTGCAAATTTTCCTTAATGACATCTTTCCCCAAGAAGGCGGATAAAAGGCAGGGATGTTGTTACTACACTTGCATTGCATCATTCAGTAGTAAAATAGGGACAATCCGAAAACCCGTCTCTGTTTTTCTGGAATGCCAAAGAAAAGTGGTACTTTCTGAAGAGGTCTTCTACCTTATACCTATTGAAATTTTGACAAAACAGCATTTTACCTTAATTTTCAGTTAAAAGTTTCTTTTTTCTGGCTTTAGTTCTGAAAATCTTTCCTGTTATTTGATTAGAATTTTAAGCCATATCAATGGTTTTTTTTTCAAAATTTGGGAAATGTATTTGCATATCTTTAAAACCTTATAAATTAGAACTGAGCAAAGTTGTGAAGATGAAAACAATTTTGTTGTACTTCATTTAATCAGAAGATCTTTTTTTCAAAGTTTCACTTTTATAACACACAAATATTTAAAGGTCATCGAAGGTCAGGGCCCTCTAGAGGGAGAAGGAGCAGAGGTAAATACTTCAACATACCTTCCCAGAACATACTTTAGCCTGTAGACCCATCCCTGAAAGTTTCATTTTCTTAACCTAACCCCTTACCAAGATAGCCAAAAGTAGCTAGAGTATAATTTTACCAATTACAGTACAGTACCACATATCACAAATTCTAGTAAATTATATTCAAAATATAACATCTTGAATTTGGGGACTTTAAAATCAGTCATCCAATATCTTTTTTGCAAAATTAATATTTTTTGAAAGTAGTTGTGGGCTGTAAGAAAGAATTCTTAGAAAGAAGGAGATATTTCAAATACTGGGAACTTCTTTTTTGTGCTTAATTTGTATAAAGAGTATCAAAATCATGCTGAGTAGCATTGTGGGTTGGAACATTAACTAAAGAATCAATTTTGTGGAGATAGACCAAAGCCGCATTTTGAGGTAGACTAAAATTTTGAGCTTTGATACTCTTATGAAATTTAACAGCACAGCAGAGAACAATGACCTCAATTGTTAGTATCATCATCAGTTTTTTTTAGGCCATCACGAAAAACCAGACAGGGCTCAGAAAAGACAGATTAAAAATGAATAAGAAAAAAAAACAACAGAAAGAAAAAACTTACTTCAACATACACAAATACTAGACAAACCAAAATGACCAAAGATGGGCAGACTCCTGGTATTCAGTGGAAAAATCACATATATACTTCTCAGTAACCCCAGCATGGGTTACCAATTAACACTTTCTCTACAGAAAAGAGTTACTTGTCCATTTTTGCAGTTCCATCAACTACTCTGTAAATTTAAGATAAAGGCACTGAACTTGCTTTCTCTTACCACAGTTTAAAAAAAGACCAAACATGAGCAAGAGCAAGTATTTTTGAATTAGTTGATAGAGGTAGTCTAAACTGTCTTTGATCTCAGAGAAAAAAGAGTGTTTTTTTTTTTATATGAACATTGTATTGGTAGGCTGTTTAAACATCAAAGGCAAAATCAGAAGAAAACCTGATTGAAGCCAAAAGGAGTCTATTGTGGATTCCATGCATTGTTTTTCAGAAACAGATGAAGAAATGTAGACTGAGATCTAGGAAAGTATGTGTTGGTCTGTGTTGTGCAATTTACATATGTCACCTAATATTTGAAAGCAGGTTGGTTTGAACCTTGTTCAATTTTATTTAGTATTTTCAATATTTTTCCAATAAGGGACTGTTTCATTTTTTCTCGCACAATGTTAATTCTTAGCTGAATGAAGTGTGCTATGTTATCAATATATTTTATTTGTACTAGTTGATGTTGAGGGGTGTGCATTGTGTTCAGCCTTGGCACTGGAGGTCTAGTTTATCTGTATACCCAAGCTTGAACTAGCTTACCACCAGAAAATTGCAACAGTACCATTTTTTAGATATTTTCCCAAAAAGGGGCTGAACTAGTAGAACACTACAATATCTACCAAATTGGGTTATCTGGATCTTGACTAAACTTACTCAGAAGTAACTTTTGATATACAAGCTTTACCTTTTCACACCCCTGGGTCAACTTGATATCAGTAGAGGAGGAACATAGGGGTAGGATCCCTAAATTATTTGTATAAGCAACTTTACCTGCAGGGGACATCATATCACAACCAAGCTTGTTGGGAACTAAGATCTAACAAGCAAAGAAATCTTGAAAAAAAAAAATAATAAAAAGTCTGCAGTTAGTAGGCAGAAAAATAAAAGAAATAATCAAACATATATTTTGCCTTTTTCAAACTAGATGTCTTGAGGATCAAGATATAAATAATCAAAAATAGAACACTTGAAAAGAAAAGTAACAATATAAAACTAAAGAAGAATAAGGATAAAAAGATTAAACCACTATATGTACACTTGCTACTTCATGTCAGATTGCTGTGGTAGAAAACATTCACAGTTAGTGAGATATTTATATAAAAACACAAAGGCAACTGAAAAAAATTAAATAAAATGAATTGGTAACTGTCAGCATCCAATGCTGCTATTCTCATTGGTTTTCTACTCAATTTAATCCCTTGCTGATTTTGCAACACTATTTTATAACTTTTGACTAGGTTCATTTTTTAAAATATTGTCAGTAATTAAACCAATATTTTAATTTCTTATATCCCTTTTAATTGATAAATCTGTAAAACTTTCTTTTTATTACTTTCTTAGTCCATTATGTAAGCCACTGTTGCCCCATAATTTGTTGCAAGTTTTATCTCTCCCAGAATCATAGGCAGCACAATAGTGCTACCTAAGTAAAGAGCGATGTTGGCACAATGTATTCTTTATTATTGATTTTCCTTAGACCAGGGCACTTCGTATTGGAGGAGGTGTCATAGAGACTTCGAAAAGGGCTCATTCGATTAGAAATTGGAATGGCAAGTGCCCTTTTTAATAGTCGAAAGTGATGGGAAGGAAAATAACACCCCTGCCACACCCACCATTTCCCCAAACACATCCAATCAAAATTTTGAGATAGCCATTTTGCTCAACATAGTTGATTTCCAGATGGAAATTATGTTTTTGGGGAGGACGCTCCCCCCACAGCCCTCAGGGCAAGGGTTGTAATTTGTTCTATGGGGTAATGTAAACTTTGTATACTAAGCGTTGTCATAGAAAATTCAAAAAGGGCTCATTCGATTGGAGATTCAAGGGGCTAAGGTCATTTTTAACAGTTGAAAGCGGTTAGAGGGCAACTAACCCCCCTCTCACGCACACCTTAACCCCAACACATCCAAAAAAATTTTTGAGATAGCCATTTTGTTCAACATAGTTGAAAGTTTTCAAAATTAGGTCTTTGAGGATGACAACCCCCCTCCCCCTCATTGCCCTCAGGGCAAGGGTTATAAGTTATGCCCTGGGGGCATATAAAGTTTTTATTGAAAGCTTTGTTGTAGAAACTTGAAAAAGGGCGCATTCAATTGGAAATTGAAAGGGCTAGTGCGCTTTTTAATAGTTAAAAGTGATTAGAGGGCAACTAACCCTCCTCTCACGCCCATCTTTTCCCCAAACACATCTAGTCAAAATTTTAGATAGCCATTTTGTTCAACCTAAGTAAAGAACAATTTTGGCACAATGTATTATTTCTTTATTATCTTTTTTTTTTTTTTAGGCCAGGGCCCTTTGTATTGAAGGAGGTGTCATAGAAACTTCGAAAAGAGCTCATTTGATTGGAAATTTGATTGGCTAGTGCCCTTTTTAATAGTTGAAAGTGATTGGAAGGTAACTAACAACCCTTCCACACCACCATTTCCCCAAACACATTCAAAAAAAATTTTGAGATAGCAATTTTGTTCCACATAGTTGATTTCCACATCGAAATTATGTTTTTGAGCAGGACACTCCCCCCACAGCCCTCAGGGCAAGGGTTATAAGTTATGCCCTGTGGGCATATAAGGTTTTTTTATAGAAAGCTTTGTTGTAGAAACTTCAAAAAGGGCTCATTCGATTGGAAATTCAAAGGGATAGCGCCCTTTTTAATAGTCGAAAGGGATTGGAGGGCATCTAACCCCCCTCTCATGCCCACCTTTTCCCCAAACACATTCAATCTAAATTTTGATATAGCCATTTTGTTCAATGTAGTTGAAAGTTCTGTAAATTAGGTGTTTGGGAATGGCAACTCACCCAGAGCCCTCAGGGCAAGGGTTGTAAGTTATGCCCTGGGTGCATATAAGGTTTTTATAGAAAGCATTGTCATAGAAAATTCAAAAAGGGCTCATTTGATTGGAAATCGAAATGACTAGTGCCCTTATATAGTTGAAAGTGATTGGAAGGCAACTAACATCCCTTCCACGCCCACCATTTCCCTAAACACATGAGATAGCCATTTTTTCAATGTACTTGAAAGTTTTGGAAATTAGGTCTTTGAGGATGACACAGCCCTCAGGGTAAGGGTTGTAAGTTATGCCCTGGGGGCATACTATTAAATTTTGAGATAGCCATTGTGTTCAAAATAGTCTAAATATCATATAACAAGGCTTTTGGGGTTGAAACAAACCCCGGAGATAAGGGGCAAGGGTCGTAGGTTATCCCCAGGGAAAATTTAAGGTTTTTATGGAAGGCTCAGGCTTTCCCCCTGAAAAAGACTATGTCCATATAAAACGAACAGAAATTAATCTAAAAAAACTTTTTGCACGAAATAAGTTTATCAAAAAAAGGGTAAATAAATCCACTAAACAAAAAAATGAACAAAAATAGAATAAAATAATCTATCAAGCATACAACTTCCACAAATCAGTATCAATAAATAAATGAAACCCAAAACAAACAGAAATTGAAATAAGTCAAACTCAAAACGAGCAGAAATTAATCTGAATAGGGTTCTAAACCCTATACTTTCTAAAAGCCTTTTTTACTTTACTAAAAAAAATTCTTTTAAATGTTTTCACTTTTATAACTTTAAGAAATCAAAAATTAATTAAGATTTTAAGAAATAAAAATCAGCATATGTATCTGAAACTGACATGCTCATTTTTTTTTAGTAAATTCATTTGAATTTTTTCAGTAAAAGTACAAATTATATTCTGGCTTTTAAATAGATTGGGGTTTAGAACCCTACTCATATTAATTTCTGCTCGTTTTGAGTTTGACTCTTATTTATTTTAATTAATCAATTTAAGGGAATTTAATTAATTTAAGGGAAATCACTAGACTTTGGCCATGTCTTGGTGTATTTATCTACTTGGATAAATTGAAAATATTCCTCTTTGAACCTTTCTTAAAAGGAGCTACAGAGCTGCTAGAAAACTCTAAAGTTTCCTTTTTGTTCCAATTATAACGTTTTGCATAATAAAAACACCATAGGTGTATAGAGAGGGAAAACCACTAGATTTTGATCATGTCTTTCAGTTTTCTAATAACTTGCATAAAATCAATTCAGCTATATAAACATTGTTCAATAGAGCTTAATGATTGTGTGTAATCAATAATTAATCGCAATTTATATATAGAGAGGGACATCTTCCTCTACAAATACATCCTCTATTTTTAGAGTGTGTATAGAGAGGGAAAACCACTGGACTTCAACCATGTCTGAAGGTTCCTCTTAGAACCTTTCTTAAAAGGAGCTACAGAGCTGCAAGAAAACTCAAAAGTTTTCTTTTTGTTTCAATAACTTTTTGCATAATAAAAACACCATAGGTTTATAGAGAGGGAAATCACTAGACTTTGGCCATGTCTTGGTGTATTTATCTACTTGGATAAATTGAAAATATTCCTCTCTGAACCTTTCTTAAAAGGAGCTACAGAGCTGATAGAAAACTCAAAAGTTTCCTTTTTGTTCCAATTATAACGTTTTGCATAATAAAAACACCATAGGTGTATAGAGAGGGAAAACCACTAGATTTTGATCATGTCTTTCAGTTTTCTAATAACTTGCAGAAAATCAATTCAGCTATATAAACATTGTTCAATAGAGCCTAATGCTTGTGTGTAATCAATAAGTAATCGCAATTTATATATAGAGAGGGAAATCTTCCTCTATAAATACATCCTCTATTTTAAGAGTGTGTATAGAGAGGGACAACCACTGGACTTCAACCATGTCTGAAGGTTCCTCTTAGAACCTTTATTAAAAGGAGCTACAGAGCTGCTAGAAAACTCAAAAGTTTCCTTTTTGTTCCAATTATAACGTTTTGCATAATAAAAATACCATAGGTGTATAGAGAGGGAAAACCACTAGATTTTGATCATGTCTTTCAGTTTTCTAATAACTTGCATAAAATCAATTCAGCTATATAAACATTGTTCAATAGAGCCTAATGCTTGTGTGTAATCAATAAGTAATCGCAATTTATATATAGAGAGGGAAATCTTCCTCTATAAATACATCCTCTATTTTAAGAGTGTGTATAGAGAGGGACAACCACTGGACTTCAACCATGTCTGAAGGTTCCTCTTTGAACCTTTCTTAAAAGGAGCTACAGAGCTGCTAGAAAACTCTAAATTTTCATTTTTGTTCCAATTATAACGTTGTGAATAATAAAAACACCATAGGTGTATAGAGAGGGAAAACCACTAGATTTTGATCATGTCTTTCAGTTTTCTAATAACTTGCAGAAAATCAATTCAGCTATATAAACATTGTTCAATAGAGCTTAATGATTGTGTGTAATCAATAAGTAATCGCAATTTATATATAGAGAGGGACATCTTCCTCTATAAATACATCCTCTATTTTTAGAGTGTGTATAGAGAGGGAAAACCACTGGACTTCAACCATGTCTGAAGGTTCCTCTTAGAACCTTTCTTAAAAGGAGCTACAGAGCTGCAAGAAAACTCAAAAGTTTTCTTTTTGTTTCAATAACTTTTTGCATAATAAAAACACCATAGGTTTATAGAGAGGGAAATCACTAGACTTTGGCCATGTCTTGGTGTATTTATCTACTTGGATAAATTGAAAATATTCCTCTCTGAACCTTTCTTAAAAGGAGCTACAGAGCTGCTAGAAAACTCTAAAGTTTTCTTTTTGTTTCAATTATAACTTTTTGCATAATAAAAACACCATAGGTGTATAGAGAGGGAAAACCACTAGATTTTGATCATGTCTTTCAGTTTTCTAATAACTTGCATAAAATCAATTCAGCTATATAAACATTGTTCAATAGAGCTTAATGCTTGTGTGTAATCAATAAGTAATCGCAATTTATATATAGAGAGGGAAATCTTCCTCTATAAATACATCCTCTATTTTTAGAGTGTGTATAGAGAGGGAAAACCACTGGACTTCAATCATGTCTGAAGGTTCCTCTTAGAACCTTTCTTAAAAGGAGATACAGAGCTGCAAGAAAACTCAAAAGTTTTCTTTTTGTTTCAATAACTTTTTGCATAATAAAAACACCATAGGTTTATAGAGAGGGAAATCACTAGACTTTGGCCATGTCTTGGTGTATTTATCTACTTGGATAAATTGAAAATATTCCTCTCTGAACCTTTCTTAAAAGGAGCTACAGAGCTGCTAGAAAACTCTAAAGTTTCCTTTTTGTTCCAATTATAACGTTTTGCATAATAAAAACACCATAGGTGTATAGAGAGGGAAAACCACTAGATTTTGATCATGTCTTTCAGTTTTCTAATAACTTGCATAAAATCAATTCAGCTATATAAACATTGTTCAATAGAGCTTAATGCTTGTGTGTAATCAATAAGTAATCGAAATTTATATATAGAGAGGGAAATCTTCCTCTATAAATACATCCTCTATTTTTAGAGTGTGTATAGAGAGGGAAAACCACTGGACTTCAATCATGTCTGAAGGTTCCTCTTAGAACCTTTCTTAAAAGGAGATACAGAGCTGCAAGAAAACTCAAAAGTTTTCTTTTTGTTTCAATAACTTTTTGCATAATAAAAACACCATAGGTTTATAGAGAGGGAAATCACTAGACTTTGGCCATGTCTTGGTGTATTTATCTACTTGGATAAATTGAAAATATTCCTCTCTGAACCTTTCTTAAAAGGAGCTACAGAGCTGCTAGAAAACTCTAAAGTTTCCTTTTTGTTCCAATTATAACGTTTTGCATAATAAAAACACCATAGGTGTATAGAGAGGGAAAACCACTAGATTTTGATCATGTCTTTCAGTTTTCTAATAACTTGCATAAAATCAATTCAGCTATATAAACATTGTTCAATAGAGCTTAATGCTTGTGTGTAATCAATAAGTAATCGCAATTTATATAGAGAGGGAGAGAGCGATAATCTTTCCTCTATAAATACATCCTCTATTTTTAGAGTGTGTATAGAGAGGGAAAACCACTGGACTTCAATCATGTCTGAAGGTTCCTCTTAGAACCTTTCTTAAAAGGAGATACAGAGCTGCAAGAAAACTCAAAAGTTTTCTTTTTGTTTCAATTATAACTTTTTGCATAATAAAAACACCATAGGTGTATAGAGAGGGAAAACCACTAGATTTTGATCATGTCTTTCAGTTTTCTAATAACTTGCAGAAAATCAATTCAGCTATATAAACATTGTTCAATAGAGCCTAATGCTTGTGTGTAATCAATAAGTAATCGCAATTTATATATAGAGAGGGAACTCTTCCTCTACAAATACATCCTCTATTTTTAGAGTGTGTATAGAGAGGGAAAACCACTGGACTTCAACCATGTCTGAAGGTTCCTCTTAGAACCTTTCTTAAAAGGAGATACAGAGCTGCAAGAAAACTCAAAAGTTTTCTTTTTGTTTCAATTATAACTTTTTGCATAATAAAAACACCATAGGTGTATAGAGAGGGAAAACCACTAGATTTTGATCATGTCTTTCAGTTTTCTAATAACTTGCATAAAATCAATTCAGCTATATAAACATTGTTCAATAGAGCTTAATGCTTGTGTGTAATCAATAAGTAATCACAATTTATGTATAGAGAGGGAAATCTTCCTCTATAAATACATCCTCTATTTTAAGAGTGTGTATAGAGAGGGACAACCACTGGACTTCAACCATGTCTGAAGGTTCCTCTTAGAACCTTTCTTAAAAGGAGCTACAGAGCTGCAAGAAAACTCAAAAGTTTTCTTTTTGTTTCAATAACTTTTTGCATAATAAAAACACCATAGGTTTATAGAGAGGGAAATCACTAGACTTTGGCCATGTCTTGGTGTATTTATCTACTTGGATAAATTGAAAATATTCCTCTTTGAACCTTTCTTAAAAGGAGCTACAGAGCTGCTAGAAAACTCTAAAGTTTCCTTTTTGTTCCAATTATAACGTTTTGCATAATAAAAATACCATAGGTGTATAGAGAGGGAAAACCACTAGATTTTGATCATGTCTTTCAGTTTTCTAATAACTTGCATAAAATCAATTCAGCTATATAAACATTGTTCAATAGAGCTTAATGCTTGTGTGTAATCAATAAGTAATCACAACTTATGTAATCACACTGGACTTTGATCATCTCTTTCAATTTTCTAATAACTGAAATAAAATCAATTCAGCTATGTAAACACTGTTCAATAGAGATTAATACGTGTGTATAATCAATAAGTAATTGCAATTTAATTCAATAAGCGAAATTGAATGTGTTTGCACCCATGAGTGAAGTTTTACACCATGAGCCACAGTTTTAGTGCTTTTTACCATAATAAGTTGAAATACTGTACTACTGAGAAGGCCAACAAACTAGGGACATTATTTCTAAGAACTACAAGAAAGTTAAGAGCAGTTACCAGCACCATTTTGTTTTTGTAAAAATAAAAATGAAAGCTGATGAGTAAAAACTGATGAACTCTTCCTTTAGTTTAAGAAAGTTTAAATTTTGCTAATGTTTAGCCATACCTTCTAAGAAAGTAAGCTTTTAGTTTTTTTTCGTTTTTTTTATTTTCTATAAAAAAAAATAAAAAAATAAAATACAAATGTTTCCCTTGTGCCCAAAATGAGTACTTTCTCTGTTGTTTATTTAATTTTTTTTTATTAGGTTTGAACCATCTGTTAGAATTATGTTGTTAGAACCATCTTTGGGGTTCTTATCTAAAAAAAAAGATGGTAGTATGTAAGCATCTAAAAATGTATATTTAATTTTTTTCCAAAATTTGCCACATTTTTTTTTTTTTTTTTTTTTTTTTTTTTTTTTTTTTTTTTTTTTAACATATCCTCTCCTTCTGTTATTTTTTATTTGGTCCAAAGTAAAACTTCTGGAATTTTAATACCTTAGATCCATCTGTGCCACCAGGGTCACCCAGGGTATAAAGAAGAAGCCACAAATCTTCCTGCAAATTCGCTGTTTCCAGTGCATCTTCCCACTGAAATGGAATTTAAGTGTTTAGATTTTGAAGATTTGTTTAGATTGACAGATTGGCAGATTGGTTATGCTTGGTATATGGTGTACATGCCTTTGCGGCATGTTAGCGTGTACCCAATGGTTGCCAGTGGAGCACTGTATTCAGTAGGTATACCTAGGGATTGTCCATACATAGTATGTGGCCAAGGTATCTCCATTGATGAACTCTTATTACATCTGTCAAAATAGGCTGACCTGTTTTGTCATGGATGGAATGGTTGGTATCCTCTGCTCCTAGTGGATGCTGATAAATCTTCTGAGACATGTGTTCTCAAAAGCAAGAATTCTCCTCTCTTGTCCTGGTTCAAGTGTCAAGTTTTGGGTGCATAAAGGAGAACTGTCATGACTTTACTATCAAAAAGTCACAATTTCAACCATAGAGAGAAGCTTTGAGAATGTCAAACTTCTCGTAGTCTGTTGAAGGCTCCATTGGCTTGACCACAACCGGTTCTGGACTCCACCCGTTATTTGCCGAAACAAACCCAACCCCTCCCCTCTCAGACAACCCCCACCGTACTTCCCTCCCTCAGCATCATCTTGCCCCCCCCCCCATATAAAGAACACTCCCAATTTGACTTATTCCTAGATCACCAGGAAACCTTTTTCCCTTCCCTTGCACTTTATCCCCCCTGGCTTACCTACCAGTATGACTCTGGTTTAAGAATAAGCTGGCAGAATGATCCACAGGTAACACCTCCATGCAGAGTTTCTAAAACTTCAAATAGTAAGACGAATTCCACCGTATTTGCATCCCAACTTAATAATATTCTCGTAATTTGCCCACTGTCCTCCTTTTCTCTCAAGCCTGGTCCAGTCCGGCCTTTTAATAATGCCTCTAAACCACCCCATTACCCACAGTATCCTCCTCATAAACTTCAACCCCAAATAACTCCATCCCGAATTGAAAAAAAATCCCAATACCCAAATCGGTTTAAATTTCCAACTTTCCTAGTTACCAATGCTGAGAGCCTGAATTTTGATAAAATTACAAGTGCTGACTTTGTGTTATCAAAGTATCCGAACGCTGGTATTTGCTTACTTGGCGATGCGAATGGCCTGAGGATAGACTCTATCTGCACCTCTCTTAATATTAAACAACTGGTTAAAATATCTACAACAAAAGGTAACACCTCTCTGGATGTTATTTGTTCATTCGTGAATAAGTATTACAACTCCCCGCAAGCGGTACCACCATTAGGAGGCAGTTACCACTATTGTCTTCTTTTTTCTCCCTCTTCAGCCATTGAACATTCCTTTACTACCTCCATTGGGGTTTGCCGTCCCCTCAGCGACATATGCCTTTTTTCTTTTGGATCATGGCTGACCAGTGAAAGTTGGTCAGACCTTTATAATTCTAATAGCCTTGATGAAAAAATTTTGATTT
The DNA here is from genome assembly GCF_049724085.1 of Artemia sp. Qi Xiang Cuo. Classification (NCBI taxonomy): domain Eukaryota; kingdom Metazoa; phylum Arthropoda; class Branchiopoda; order Anostraca; family Artemiidae; genus Artemia; species Artemia sp. Qi Xiang Cuo. Next base: position 3,961,183 of record NC_142807.1, read on the forward strand.
TTCACAAAAAACTAATTGATTCTTACTCATTATGTTTCCCAGAAAGAAAAAAAAAAATCAGAAAATGCTCCAGTGATAAACCTTACATAAACAATCACATAAAAATGTTATTCCGCACGAAAATAAACTTATTTAACAGGGGTAATTTAGCTGAAGCAAATAAGTTAAGAAAGGAATTAAAAAGTCAAATTAGAAAAGCTGCCCGAGCCTACTATAAAAATAAAATAAAATACTTGCGCCATGATAAACCAAAGAACTGGTACTCTGAAATTAAAAAACTTACCGGCAAGAGTCAACAACAACTAAATTTTAATATAAATGAACCTCCAAAGGCCACAACTAATGACCTCAATAAGTTTCTGGCTTCTATTGTCTAGAGTCTCCCACCACTACCTTACGCATTTCCAGATATTCCTGATCCTTTTTCATTCCCACATATTTCTCTACTTGATGTTGTAAAAAAAAAATTGAAAAACTAAAACAATCAAGCATTTACCCTTTAGATATTCCTGTTCCTCTGATTGAAGCTTTCAGTGATTACCTCTCAAAACCCCTATCCACCCTGTTTAATGAAATTACCAAATCTGGACAGTTCCCTCAATATTGGAAACAAGGCTTTATTACCTCAATCAAAAAGAAAATCGGAAGCCTGGCTTTGATGGCATTCGTCCTATTACCCTCACCTCAATTTTTTCAAAATTGTATGAAAGTTTTCTCGCAGACTGGCTTAAGATGAAAGTCCTCCCCCTCATTGATCTTAGACAGTTTGGTAATATCAAATCCATGTCAACCTCTCATTACCTGATCCATCATGTTGATACCAAGGGTAAATTACTTGAAAAACCTAACAGTTGGCTTAATCTGATTTCTATTGATCTTCAAAAAGCTTTTGATTTGATTAACCACAATTTACTCATAGATAAACTTATAAAGGAATTCCACATTGAAACTGTCCTTGTTAAGCTCGTTGCCTCTTTTCTCTCTAATAGATCTCAAGCAGTTAAATATCTAAATGGTTTCTCATATCATCTCCCCATATTTAATGGCATTCCTCAGGGGACTATTCTAGGCCCTCTTCTTTTTTCTCTTATGATTAACAGCCTTTCAACCCTTTATGACAATTGGTGGAAATTTGTCGATGACTTGACAGTTTTAGAGATATGTCATAAAAACATGTTTAGCAACCCAATGGGCATACTCCAAGCTATTGCCTGTGAGGCCTCTTCCCTTGACATGACAGTTAACCCTTCTAAATCCGCAACAGTCTCAGTAAGTTCCTTAAGTATCCCCTCCCCTTTTTCTTGCTCCTATTCCTCCTCTGTCACATCTCTTAAACTCCTTGGTGTTACAATTTCTTCTAATTTGAAATGGAATGCCCATATAAATAATATCCTACGACAAGCAAACTCCTCGTTTCCCTCCTTAAACTTTTAAATAAATTTAGGTGCCCCCAATCACATTTACTACAAGCGTACATTTCTTTTGTGAGTCCTATGTTAGAGTATTTTTGTCCTGTGTGACACCCTTGCCTCTCAAATGAAGCAACATACAAGACTGAAAATGTCAAAAAGAGACCTCTCAGAATTATTTTTAAAGAGGGCAAGATACTATATTTGCGTTTGTTAAATATTTCAAAGCTCGAAACCCTTAAGAGATGAAGAGATAGCTTGTGCCTCCATTTTGCTAAAAAATGCCATAACAAACCCTAGGACGGCAAGTATTTTCCCCAAGCGTCCCTCCCCATCCAGAGTACGGTCGCCTCGACCTGTTTCTGAGCCCGTCCCTGTTTTGTCCCCCAGTCGCTGCGTTACTTCGAGATACAAAAGAACTTTGGCCCCTTTATTACAGAAAAAATTAATAAAATGTCCCAATAGTTTCTTTTTTTTCCCCTCTTTTTTGTCCCCCCCCCCTTCTTGATCAGATTTTATTTTTAATTATTTTATTGACTTACTGTAGTTGGATTATTGACACTTTCTTAGTGTCCCTTTTAATTTATCTGCCTTTATGTCTCGCTCTTTTTTTTGTGTATATTCGCTTATTCCCCCCCCCCCTTCCTTTTTTAGGTCTGTTCTAATTATTTTTCCGATTCGTATTTGTGTAAGTTTAGTTTGACCAGTTTTTAACTTTTTAACTTTTGAATTGACTTTTTAGAGCTTTGGTTATTTACTGGTAAATGATTTTTCTATTTCGTTGTTGTTTTATGCATTTTGCCAGTTTTAGTGCAACCATTTATAATGTCGACTCCGAAGTCCGAATTCGGCCCTTTGTGGGCTTGTGATAGTGATCTTTTTGAAATAAATATCTTATCTTATCCTACCAATTCTTGTGAGCACGTATTTTATGGCACATCCTGCAATTTCAATTATGCTTCCCATGTATTTGAAATGGACAACTTGTTCTAATTGCTGGTATCTTCAAGCAATTCTCAAGGGTGAGTCTGTTTTTATAATGTATTTTGTTTTTTTGTTATTTACTTTTAGGCTGAGCTGGCAGCCTCTTTTGCTTACTTGGTCTAAGAGTTTCTTAAGTCATTGCTTGCACGATTCTAATGCAACAATGTTGTCAGTGAAGTATATCATTCAGGAGTACTTCAGGTTTCAGCTGGATGCTGTCTGTACTGGTACTTTGAATTTTGTAATCAATTACAATTACAAAGAGTAGCAGAAACAAGACACAGCTTTGTTTAACTCCTGACAGGATGAAAAAAAAACGGGTTTGGCCACTTGGTGTCTTTAGACAGCACTCACTGTCTTCAGAGACAGTAATGATCAACAAAATTATCTTTTCAGGGATTCTGTAGTACAGTAGGATCTTTCACAGACTCTGGCAGTTCACTGAGTCAAATGTCTACTCAAAATCAATGAATATCATACAGATCTTTTATTGTCACTCTCGTCTTTCTTTTATGGGTAGCCATAAAGTAAATATCAGGTCAGCACAAGAACGGTTGGATCTGAATCCATATTGCTTGTCATGGAGGTGTCTGTCAAGCTGTGAGCTGATTCTCTGCAGTAAAATGCTGGATGGCAGTTTATTCGGTATAGAAAGCAGGCAGATTCTGTACCAATTCCCTGAGATGGTTTGCGTCCCCTTTCATGAAGATTGTCACTGATGATTTCATATACAGCTCTTGAGTCACCTGTCTTTGCTGCTTCTTCTGCCTGCACTTATTTCTGCTCAATCAAATTTCTCCTGCTATTTTTGGTACTCTGTCACTGCTTTATCCATGGCTCTATATTCTTTGTTTCTGTTGATCTGAGATAAGTCTTTGGGTGTTAGGGGACTTGTCTGTTGGATAAGTGATGCTTTTAATGATTTCCTTTTTTCTATTTGGTACCATGTTTATTCAGACAGCAATTGGTCCTTTGGACTCTTAGTGCAGCCACTGGGGGATTTTGCAGTATTGCCAAAGCAGAACTTTATGCTTTCTCAGATTTTTGTTGTTGTCACATGATCTGGTAAAAACGGTGCGTCAAATCTATTAGGTACCTCCAGCTTAAAGGCTTGCTTGAATTCTCTCATGCATAGTTTGTCTGAGTCAAAGATCGGGTTTGAGGGAGCTTTTTGGCCCTTTTATTTCTTTTTAATTTGAAACAGAGTTGCTGCCATCAAGTTGTGGCCTGAGTCAACGTCAGTTTCTCTGTACCCCCTACCAGGTAAATTTCATCTCCACTTCTAATTGGAGATATACTACTACTGCCAGTTTTGCATGTGGGCCCATGAAGCGAGCTTTCAGGATTCTAGGTCATACTGGCATTCACTACAGTAGAGCTTGAAAGGTATGATTAGTCATCACAAGGGCAACACTGAATTCATGTTTCTGCCCAGATCCGCTATGGATAATAGTCATATTTTCGTCCAGTTTCTTTGATCCAGAACCTAGCCACCAAACCTCTGACAAAGCCAGAAAGTCAAGGGGATAATCTTGCAGGGCTCTCAGTAATTTCTCAGTCTTGGGAGCTTGAGACATTGTGTAGCTGTTTCATAAGCCAAGGTGTTGTTTCACATTCACAAATCTTGTCCTTGGGCATGCAATAGTCATCATCAAAAGGGAGTTGATCCGAGGCTGAATTTTGGTGTCTCAGTTGCAGTGTTGTGTTCTGCTGAAGGTAGGTCCTTGAGGTCGAGGGTGTGAGTTGCAAGCCCACTACCCAACCCTCCTCATTTAATGGGTACAGGTCCATCATGCTCCACTGACCCGTGCAAGCCATGGTTCCTTACATGGTTGGGTTGTGAAAGTAAGTGTTATGCAAGTAACTGGAAAGGAAGTTAGTGGTCTCTACAAAATATTATAGGAAAGTAAAGTTTTATGATTCTTAGTTTGTTTTTTTTTTTAAGTAGCGAAAATGATTTCTCTTTTGACATAGATTTATGAAAAAGCTTATGTATAGTTTAACAATTAGTTTGTGAAGTTTGAGTTTACCACTTTAACAAAACTTACACAATAAAGGTCTGTTTCATGCTCCCCTTTATCCAAGACTTTTTCAAACATGAATTGTTTCAAATTTTGTAACTCTAAAGATAGTGAACGTTATCAAACAGTTTGTGGTAACAAACTGTGTAAGTAAGGAGCAACCTGGCTCAATAGTAACCAAAACTCTAAAAAACGGAATTTTAATACTAATAGATATATCAAAAGAATCGGCTTTTTATGCTCATTTAATATGTAAATTTCATTAACCTATCAAAGGTTTAAATCTTACCTATCAAGGCTTTCAAGCCTGAGAAAATGTTCCTGATTTTCGAAAAAAGGGGAAACACCCCCCCCCCAAATGTCACGTAATCATAATGAAAATCACACCATCAGATTCAGCGTTTCAGAGAACGCTATTGTCTAAGTTTCAAGCTCCTATCTGCAAAAATGTGGAATTTTGTATTTTTTGCGAGAAGAAAGATCACAGATGTGTGTTTATTTGTTTTTGTTTGTTTTTTTCCCCTGGAGTGATCGTATCGATCCAGTGGTCCTAGATTATTGGGAAAGGGCTCATTCGACGGGAAATTAAAAGTTCTAGTGCCCTTTTTAAGTGACCAAAAAATTGGAGGGCAACTAGGACCCCTCCCCCCTTTTTTCCCAAAAATTTCCAACCAAAATTTCGAGATAGCCATTTTGTTCATCATAGTTGAAAGGTCCAATAACAATGCCTTTGGGTATAACATAACGCCCCCCCCCACCGCCCCAGGGGAAAGGTCTTTAAGTTATATAATTCGTCCATTGTTTACGCATAGTAATCTTCATTGGGATGTATGCATACATTTTCGGTTGGGGGGAGACAAGTTTTCTGCTGGGGGTTTTCCACAGGGGAAGTTTCCAGGGAGTGAACTTCTCAGGGGAAATTATACACTGCGAGACTTTGCCAGAATTCTTAAACAGAATTCTTTTTATATGTCTTTCTTTCTCTTTTCCGTTCCAATTTTACGCGCGGAGTGGTTAAGAGTAATTGTCCGGGGTAAATTTTCACCGGGATTGAATTGTCTAGAGAATATTTCCGTGTATCCAGAGGGGGGGGGTAGGGGGTTTGAACCCGGCCCGAAATATTTGTTTGACTCGTAAAAACGTAACAAAAATGGACATAAACAAATTTTTTTTGCTTTTTTGAGTTTTTTTGTGTAGACCCCCCCCCCCCCGAAAAAAATCTTTGAGTAAAACCTTCTAAAAAAATCCTGGCTATGGCCTTGCCTTGGGGAGGGGATTTCTCTGGGGAGATGGGCCAGATTTCCTGGCAGTACTTAAAAAACGATCAGAAATTAAGTAAAAAACAAGTTTTTTCAACTGAAAGTAAGGAGCAATATTAAAACTTAAAACAAACTGAAATTATTCCATATATGAAAGGGGCTGTCCACTCCTCAACGCCTTGCTCTTTACGCTAAAGTTTTTTATTGTTTTAAAAAGTAGAGTTGTGAGAAAGAGTCAAACTTTAGCATAAAGAGCTAGGTAGCATAAAGAGCTAGGCTCTATAAAGTTTGTTTTATCCTTAAAGGGTTTGCCTTCTTAAGATAATATATTAGTAATTTTTGTGGGCTTGATAAAATCACTAGATTTGCCCGATTTAGCCTGCATAGCTATTAATTTTTTTTGGCAATATTGTTTGTACTATGGGCAAGGCAATGTTGGTAAAAGCAGCAATTTAGGACATATTTTTATGTTTTTACTCTCAGAAGTATTAGTTTGAAGTATCTTTTTGAATTTCCGGTTAGTAATGATTGATCAAATCAAAAGTTTTCAGCTTTGTTGTTACTGCTTTTATGTTGGTAAAAGCAGCTATTTCAGACATATTTTTATGTTTTTACTCTCGGAAATATTATTTTGAAGTATATTTTTGACTTTCTGGTTAGTAATGATTGGTCAAATCAAAAGTTTTCAGCTTTGTTGTATGCTGCTACTTCTTAGACTAATTAAAAAAAACTTTTTCCACAAAATAAGTTTTTCAAAGAAAAGTAAAGAACTCCATTAAACCAAAAATGAGCAAAAATAAAATCACATAATCTACCAAGAGTGAAACTACCACAAATCAGCATCGATAAATAAAAGAAACCCAAAAGGAACAGAAATCACCATAGATAGCCGAGTCAAACTCAAAACGAGCAGAAATTAACATGAGTAGGACTCAAAATCTCTATGCCTTCCCAAGGCCAGAACATAATTTGCACTTTACTGAAAAAATATAAATGTTTTTACTTTTATAACGTTAATAAATCAAATAATATTAACATTTTGATTACGAAATTTCAGTAGGCTAGATGTATATTAAACTGACAATGTACATTCATTTGTATTTTTTTTTTTTATTAAAGTGCAAATTATGTTCTGGCCTTGGGAAGGCATAGGGATTTTGAGCCCTACTCATGTTAATTTCTGCTCGTTTTGAGTCATCCTCAAAAACAAAAAAGTAATTTCAGGAATATTCAACTGCGCCGAACAAAATAGCCATCCAAGAATATTTACCGGACGTGTTTGGGGAAATTATTGGTAGGAGAAGCGATGTGAATTACTTCTTAATTACTGGCGAATATTAAAAAGGGCCATCATCTGTCCCAGAATTAGTCGAATGAGCTTCACTGTTAGCTTCCACAGCATCGCGCTCTCGGCGAACTCTTTTGTTTCAAGGGAACAACTTACAACCCAAGTTTTAAGCGCTATAAGGGGACTATCCTTCTCAAAGACCTAATTTCTAAAACTTAACCAAATTGAACAAAAAGGCTATCTAAAAATTTTGATCGGATGTATTTGAGGAAAAGATGGGCGTGAGAGGGGTTAGTTGCCCTCCAATTACTTTTGACAATTAGAATGGGCATAGCCATTTGAATTTCCATTCAAATGAGTCCTTTTTCAGGTTTCAACAACAAAGCTTTGAATAAAAACATTATATAACCCCAGGGAATAACTTACAACCTTTACCTTGAGGGTTCTGGGGGGAGTGTCATGCTCAAAGATATAATTTCGGACCTTTCAACTACTTTTAACAAAATGGCTATCTCAAAATTTTGATTGGATGTGTTTGGATAAATGGTCGGCGTGGAAGGGGTGTTAGCTGCCTTCCAATCACTTTCGACTACTAAAAAGGGAACAAGCCTTTCTAATTTCCAATTGAATGAGCCCTTTTTGAAGTTTCCACAACATTAGTATCTAGAAAAACCTTATATGTCTCCAGGGCATAACTTACAACCCTTGCCCCGAGGGCTGTGAGGGGGTTATCATCCTCAAAGACCTAATTTCTATAACTTTTAACTACATTGAATAAAGTGACTAGCCAAAAATTTTGATTGAATGTGCTTGGGGAAAAAATCGGCGCGAGACGGGGGTTAGTTGCCCTCAAATCACTTTTGGCTATTAAAAAGGGCACTAGCCATTTGAATTTCAAATCGAATGAGTCCTTTTTCAAGTTTCTACGACAAAGCTTTCAATAAAAACCTTATATGCCCCCAGGGCATAACTTACAACCCTTACCCTGAGGGCTATGTGGGGAGTGTCATCCTCAAAGATATAATTTCCGGGCCTTTCAACGACTTTGAACAAAATGGCTATCTCTAAATTTTTGATTGTATGTGTTTGGATAAATGGTCGGTGTGGAAGGGGTGTTAGTCGCCTTCCAATTACTTTCCACTATTAAAAAAGGCACTAGGCATTTCGATATCCAATCAATGAGCCCTTTTTGAAGTTTCTACGACAAAGCTTTCTATAAAAAAAAAACCTTATATGCCCCCAGGGCATAACTTACAACCCTTGCTCTGGGGGCTGGGGGGTTGTCATCCTCAACGACCTAATTTCCGGAACTTTCAACTGAGTTGAACAAAATGGCAATCTCAAAATTTTGATTCCATGTGTTTGGAGATATGGTGGCCTTGAAAGGGGGGTTAGTTGCCCTCCAATTATTTTTGACTATTAAGAAGGGCACTAGCCATTTCAATTTCTATTCTAATGAGCCTTTCTTGACATTCGTACGACAATCTTTTCTATAAAAACCTTATATTCCCCCAGGGCATAACTTACAACCTTTGCCCTGAGGGCTGTGGGGGAGTTTCTGCCTCAAAAACATAATTCCTATCTGGAAATCAACTGCTGAACAAAATGGCTATCGCAGAATTTTGATTGGATCTTTTTGGGGAAATGATGGGCATGGATGGGGTTGTAGTTGCCTTCATATCACTTTTGAATACTAAAAACGGCACAAGCCACTCCAATTTCCAATCGTATAAGCCCTTTTTTAAGTTTCTATGACAATTCCTTCGATACCAAGTGACCTTGTCTAAGACCAAGAAAAAAAATAATACATTGTAACAACATCGTTCTTTACTTAGGCAGAGCTACTGCACTGCCTATGATAGTGTTGAAATGTCCACCGAGCAGTACTTCTAAGGTGTCAGCATGGACTTTCTTTAATTTGAGAGAGTGGAACCAAGTTGCTCAAGCAAGAACTAATATAAATTGGTTCTAAAAGATCTAGCAGTATGTTACTCTGCCTTCGAAGTCAGGGGCTAATTGAAAAATGCCTCTTGTTTGTTCGTGTAGTTTCCTAATATGATCTCCTTCATTTTAGGACTATGATGGAATGAATTTTCTGAACAAGCACACTAACAGTTAAATTCCCCTAGAGTGTTTCCGATTAATTGTTTTTGAAGCCATATTATAATTAAGTATATTAAGGAGGAACGGGAAAAATGGACGAACCAGGATCATCAACTGAAAATACAGTGAAGGTATGTATTTTTATGAACTTTTACATATGATGCTTTTTAACCTACTGCCCATAATCCAACTAATTCCAGATTTTCAACAAAAGTTCAAGCTGGAAATCAGATATAATTTTTTATTTGATTTTTTTTCCATTGATTTCCATTTGAGAATCAAATTTTCATTTGATTTTTTCATTTCATCTAATTTTTTATTTCATTTTATTTGATTTTTTCCTTTGATTTTTCATTTGTTTCAGTGAGGAAAGATGTCAGAAGCCATACCTAGCATTATTTGTTTTTCTCTGTTTTGTCAAATGCACAACGTTATCCACATTAAGCCAGCAGCATGGCAAGCACCATAGCAAGCACCAACACCCAATATTATTTATGTTTCTCTCTTGTGTCAAACGCACAACGTTATCCACATTAAGAAAGCAGCATGGTAAGCACCATAGCAAGCACCAACACCCAATATTATTTTTGTTTCTCTCTTGTGTCAAACGCACAACGTTATCCACATTAAGAAAGCAGCATGGCAAGCACCATAGCAAGCACCAACACCCAATATTATTTATGTTTCTCTCTTGTGTCAAACGCACAACGTTATCCAAATTAAGAAAGCAGCATGGTAAGCACCATAGCAAGCACCAACACCCAATATTATTTATGTTTCTCTCTTATGTCAAACGCACAACGTTATACACATTAAGAAAGCAGCATGGTAAGCACCATAGCAAGCACCAACACCCAATATTATTTATGTTTCTCTCTTGTGTCAAACGCACAGCGTTATTCACATTAAGCCAGCAGCATGGCAAGCACCACTAGCACCTAAGCAAGCACCAGGACCTAACATTTATTCTTCCCTGTTGTGTCAAATGCACAACTTTATCCACATTAAGCCAGCAGCATGGGAAGCACCACCAGCACCATAGCAAGCACCAACACCCAATATTATTTATGTTTCTCTCTTGTGTCAAACGCACAACGTTATCCACATTAAGCCAGCAGCATGACAAGCACCACCAGCACCTAAGCAAGCACCAGTACCTAACATTATTTATTTTTCTCTGTTGTGTCAAATGCACAACGTTATCCACATTGAGCCAGCAGCATGGCTTTGAAACTAGTAATTACCAAACAGTTAACATGCACCCTAACTTGTTTAAACAAGTCTGACTCTTAAGAAAAAGGAAATCAGACGAGTTTCTAATAAGGTGAAGATCTCAATTTGATTAAAATGATTCAGAAGGAACTGTTATTGTCAATGGCCAATATTTGGCACCCTCAATGGAAGGAGGGGGAGACGAGTGAAGTAGATGAAACCAAGTTTGAGCTAAACTTGAGGGAAAACCAAATTTCTCTTAACTGAAGAATATGTCAGAGTTGAATATCCTCTAATACATTTAACTGTCATACAACAGACAGTGCCATTTCCTACATATCCAGGTAAAGTATGCATACAAATAAATACAATGAAAAGAATTGAAAACATATTTTAGCTGATAGAGCTTTCAGCCTAAATGAGACAGTGATGGGGCAAGATTTTTCCTGTCAGAGTTGCCACCCTCTTCCAAGATGACTTGTTCAACTAATAGCCAAAGTTGAGATGAGTCCACAAATCAACTATATAGACAACCCTCCCATGGTGAATAAAGTTGAATTGGTAATACCAAACAGACACTTCGGGAATTGGCTCTATTCTGTCTGACACTTCTTTAACGGACTTGAAAAAAAAACAACGAAAGCTTAACTGGCTGCATGCAGACTTTAGCTCTAATTCAAGTATGTATACATATTTTTCTTTATTACAAGAAGGAATCGCTCAAGGTCTATCATGGTTATAATTTAAACCAACTTTACAGTGGAACCAAAAACTTAGTAATTTGCTAGCAGCCAAAAACGCTTTTAACCATAACACATGTAGAATTTAGGATCCCATTTTTTGTTTCTATTAGTATTAACTATAAGGGTTCATTGTGTTCGTGTTCAGTGTCTCTGTAACAGTTGGTAACGTTAGTGCTGCCATGTCTCAGTGTTTAGTGTTGTTGTTAATAATTGTATGAATAAGTACTGCTGTGGTTGGCCTGCTGAAGTTATAGATTCCATACCCTTTAAAGGTTATTACCTTTTTGACGTGGATAAATATAAGTTAAGGTCATCAGCCATTTCATTAAATTATGAAAATATTTTTACTCTTAAGAATACTTTGTGTTCTGTGGGCTAATGGACCACTAGACCTTGATTGGCTGTGCCTCCAGAGGTACCCAGAGCATCAAGAAGGAGCCTCTAATCATCTCTCATGTTTGTTGCCATTGTAATGTCCTTTCATTCTGGTTGAATGGAGGTATGCAGGTTGCAAAGATTGCTCTGGTAAGTCTGGTGTAATGTATTTTTCGGCTTTTCCTAGTTACAGCTTCCTGGTGGTTGTCAATGTAGAGCGACCTTCTGGGAGTCTAGGGTCGTCCAAATGGAGGACATGTCCCAAATATATCCGCTATCTTAAGTCTTGTGGCGTCAGGTAGCAGGGATTGTGGCGTCATTTCACAGATGGACTGGTTTGTCATCTTCTGTGACCAGTTAATGTTCTGTATTCTCCTAAGGTACGAATTTTCAAAGACTGACGTTCTCTTCTCTTATTTTTGATTGAGGCACCATGTTTCTGCAGTTTAAAATAGAGCTGGCGTAAAATTGCTATTGAAAAGACACAGCTTTGGTTGCAGAGAAAATTTCTGTGTTCTCCAAGCTCAGCGTAGTCTGCTGAAGATGCCATTTGCTTGTCTAATTCTGATGAGTGCTTTTTCACAGTCGAGCTAGTGTTTTTGACGAAACTCCTTAGGCCATGTTAATTGAGGATACAGCATTTAATTATCGGATTGCCAACAGTATTAGAGTATCACCAACTAATTAATGGCGGACCAGATCCAATAATGAAGTTCCTAATGTTGAATGTCTTAAATTATAATCTGAGAAAATTCTTTTCTCCTGGAAAAATGAGAATTTTAAAGCCAATCTATGATAGCTGCAAGCAACCCCAAAAATTGTCTAAAATGTCACCTTTGTTGTTAATTATATTGGGGCATAATCCTTTATCTGTTTGTCAAATTTATCTCTGTTTATTTAAAAAAAAAAAAAAAAAAAAAAAAAAAAAAAAAAAAAACAGAGATAAAAATTCAATATTTTGTTCATGGTTTCGTAAGTGCAAAGGCTGGAACCTAAGGAAAGGCTACTTTAAAAATTATTATGACTTGGTTAATTGTTGATAAAATTTCAAATTCAAACCAAATTTCATCTTAAAATCGTTAATTGTGTTGGTTGACTTTTGTGGATGAGCCAATTTTTTTTATATCTCATGTATTTTCTGCAAGCTTTGGCAATAAGTTACATCCACCATGACGCAATTGTAAAGCATGCCATGTTTGCTATATAATATTCTAATTGCCAAATTATTATCAATTTAAGTGCTGTTGTAAACAGTGGTGTAATTTCGTCAAAACCCGGGTGGGGGGGGGGGGGTGGCAAAGTTGGAGCCAATTTTACAAAAACAAGCGAAAATGAAAGTGAAAACTGAAAAATGAGCTATATAGTACCATAAAGGTGAAGATATACTAAAGAAAACTGACCCGTTTTTGTGGATGCTTGAATTACGCAGGCTTATCTTAGTTTTGATAAGATTTTTGAAGAAACTAATTTTCAGCTGGGCGGGGGAGGGCAAGCTTGGGTCTGGGGGGGGGGGCAAACCGAGGTCTTGGAGAAGCAGCTGCCCTCTGCCCTATAGCAAATTACGCCCCTGGTTGCAAAGAAAGTGTTTGTACAGAAACAATCCAGTAGAAATAGATCCAGACTTTTGAGTAGCAGATTAAAAATTTGCCTCTAATTTTCATTGTTTCTGCCAAAACTTACACCTTTTGTGCATCGCAATCCGGCAGTAGCAGACTTCAAATTGAAAAAAACAAAACACAAAAACTTGTTTGAAAAGTCAGTAAAAAAAAAAAAAATGCGTTATCAGATTTAAATTAGTTTGGCTTCTTTAACGACTCACCGTGGTATCTGTAATAAAAACGTGATCCTGCCTTAAAACTTCAGAAATTTGAAACAGAAACAAAATAAATATTAGAAAACCGGAGTGTTAATTTAACAATACGCCTAAGATGGGGCTAGGGGGAGGGGCAAACATCTTTTATTTTAATGTCCGTGGTATATTAAGGTAACTATGTTGAGGGCAAAATTCACACAGCACTTCAGTCATTGATTGTTGGATTACCAAGGTCTGGGGAAGGTGATCAACCCATTTTTCCTCTCCCGAGGCTAATACTGTAGGGGAGTCGAGAGAGGCTAAGTCATCAGAAACATTTGATTGAATCCTGCGAAGGATTTTTGCTCATTTTCAGAAAGTTTATATAGCCTTTGCGAAGTCCAGCTTCTTTCTAATCTGTAATCTCACTGGGAGTGTTCATGGCAGGTTTTTCCTTTGATTGAAGGATAGTGATGATCCGTGGATTTTTTTATTACTATTTAGTAATTAATCCGTGGACTATTTAGTAATTTAATGTACATATATTTAACCATTAGAAATGGTCAGAAGATTCCATCTAGGGAGGAGGTTGTGTGCCTCAAAAAGTATTTTTAGGGCTGATAATTTTTTTTTTTTTTTTTTTACCAATTCTTTGAATAATGCTAATGGTAAACAAGTTTTGGCAGAAATAAGTGTAGGCGTTAAAACAACTTCATGATTATGGTCCACGTTATTATGGATAAAATTAAAAAGAATACATATATGGAAGTTGGCTTAGATACAAGCTAGAGCTCATTTTTTCTTAACTATTGCAAAGAGCGAAGCTAAAAATTCAATTTAGTAGATAGGTCGCCTCCCAAATTTCTCTCGTAAATGCAAAAGTGTCATTTCATACTTTATTGAAGAACCAGGCATCTGGAATTCGAACATTTAAGAAAACGGCGTATTGTATTAAGGCTCAAGACTAAGCTTTACTTTTTCTTTTCTTTTGTGAATTGAAATATATCTTTTTAAAGAAATTTAATGGTACAGAAAATTTTTAGCATGTGATTCTGCAAATTGAATTAAAAATATAATGAAATTGCTTTTACCTCTCGTAATATCTGCTCAAAACTTACGTTTGTGCTCTTTTAGACTAAACTTTCAACTAAATTGAAAATAATTGAAAATAATTACGTAAAAAGCCAGCGTGACTGAAGGAAATGACTTAATTTTGATTTGGCGTATAAAACTCCATTAGAAAGATTTCCAAAATAAAGAAATAAACTAGAAAATCATGAACTTCGGGCTAGCAAAAAAAATGAAATATAAAAATAATCGAGAAAAAAAAACAAGTCTCAAATCTTGAGAGTTGGGAAAAGAAAGTTTATCCTTGGTGTTACAATTCTACTTTATATAGGGTGATTAAATATAATTTTCAACATAAATTCTTATGTGTATGAACAGGTATTCCTTGTAGTTCATATCTTTTTTTAACTATTAATTGAAAAAAAAGTCCACAAAATGAGTTTTTCAAAGAAAAGCAAAGAGCTCCATTAAACCAAAAATTAGTAGAAATAAAGTCGGATAATCTTCCAAACGTGAAACTACCACCAATTGCCATCAATAAATAAATGAAACTCAAAATTAACAGAAATTACAATAAATAACCAAGTCAATCTCAAAAGGAGCAGAAGATTTTAACATGTATAGGGCTGACTCTTTTACCATGGCTTCTGAAGACTAGAACAAAATTTGCACTCCACTAACAACAAAATGCATGTTAGATGTTTTAAATCTTTTTAAATTTAATGAATAAAGAATTATTAAAACTTTGAAGAATAAATGTCAATATAACTCTATTATAACAGTCAATCTACATCCATTTTTATTTCAGTAAAGTGCAAATTATGTTCTGGTCTTCTTTAGCCATGGGGGTGGTCAGCTCTACTCATTTTAATTTCTGCTCAGTTTAAGTTAAACTCGGTTATTTATTGTAATTCTTTTCCATTTTGAAGACGTTTTATTTATTTATTGATGGTGATATATCCGCGTATGTTTTAGGTTGAAGATTATTTTCATTTTACTCCACTGTGCTACAGTCTCGTTTGTTTGTTTTATTTAGAGATTTCTCTGTGTTGGTTCTTTGAAATAGCTTATTGGTTGTGGCTTAAGATCTTTCATTAAATGAATTTCCGTTTGTTTTTTATTGACATAGTTTGTTTGTTTGTTTTTTTCAGGGAAAAAGAAAATAATATTTTAAGTCTTTCAGTTTTGCTTTCAGACAGTTCGGGCTAACGAACTGTAATTCAGGAGCGACCCGGCTCAATAGTAACCGATACTCTAAAAAACGGAATTTTGATACCAATAGATACATCAAAAGAATTGGATGTTTATGCTGATTTTAAATATTTAAGTTTCATGTTGTTTAGTCTTACCCATCAAGAGTTACGAGCCGAAGAAATTTGCCTTATTTTCGAAAAAGGGGGGAAACACCCCCTAAAAGTGATAGAATCTTAATGAAAAGCAAACCATCAGATTCAGCGTGACATAAAACCCTGCTGTAGATGTTTCAAGTTCCTATCTGCAAAAATGTGGAATTTTGTATTTTTTGCCTGAACCTGAAGAAAGATCACGGATGCGTGTTTATTTTTATTTTATTTTATTTTTTTTTCAGGGGTAATCGTATCAACCCAGTCATGCGAGGGCTCATTCAAACAGAACTTAAAAGTTCTAGTTCAACTTAAAATGAACAGAAATTATTCCGTATATGAAAGGGACTGTTCCCTCCTCAACGCCTCGCTCTTTACGCTAAAGTTTGACCCTTTCTCACAACTCTAATTTTTAAAACAATAAAGACTTTAGTGTAAGAGCAAGGTGTTGAGGAGGGGACAGCCCCTTTCATATACAGAATAATTTCTGTTTGTTTTAAGTTTTAATGTCGCTCCTTACTTTCAGTTAAAAAAAAATTGTTTTTTATTTATTTAATTTCAATAAGAATCCATAGCTTGGCTTGGTATTTGTATGTTGGAGGAAATTTTCAACAATTATAAACAACACACACCCTTTTCAAAATCTCGACAAAAATAGCATTGTTTAATTGGGTTCTATACCATCTCAAGCTGATCTGAAAAATAAAGCTTAATACTGTTCCCAAAAATTTTATCTGCGCTTTTTAGCAACCTTGATAGTTTCAGATTAATACCCTCAGTCGTTCTTGGGATACTGCTGAGATGTCTTATTGGCAACCAGCATACACACAGTACCTTTTGACTTATTTTTAAAGCAACATATAGTTTTAAAGCATAATGGACAAATTGCACAACTTTGGAGGGCTAACATAACCAATATCCATAGAGACATATTTACTGGACTGTTCAGCTATGTTGAACAAAATGGCTAGGTTAAAATTTCAATTGGATTTGTTTGGAAAATTAAAGGGCTTGGGAAGAGGGCTGCTAGAGCTCTAATCACTTTTGACTCTTAAAAAGAGCCCTAGAACTTTTAATTTTCCACCGGATTAGCTCCTTTAAAAGTTTCTATGTTATTGTTACCTTTGATTGCGCTGCACAGCCAATGATATTGCTTACATGTCCTTTTAAAAACCTGCATGTATATAGTTTTTTTCGTTTAATCGAAACTCCCCCTAAAAGTTTTCTAAAAGTATCACCCCTTAGCGTCATTATTTACAACAGTCGTAGCAGTAGTATTGATAGTATACATGTAGTGCCAAAATCCGTCACAACTTACCCTAAAGGTCCAACTTACTAATGTAAGCCGTTCTTGACATATTGCTGTGTCACCCTTTTGATGTTCTAAATGCTCATAGTTCGTTTTGATTTAGTTCAACATCTGCCTAAATATCTTAGGCAGCGCAAAATGAACTGTGTAAAGAGCGCTCATATTGAACGTAAAGAACGATGTTGGCACAGTTTATTATTATTATTGTTTTTTTATATATACCAGGGCACTTCGTATAGAAGGAGTTGTCGTAGAAACTTCAAAAGGGGTTAATTTGATTGGAAATTGTAAGTTCTAGTGCCAATTTTAATCGTCGAAAGTGATTGGAGGGCAACCAGATCTGTCCCTCCACGCCAGTCATTTCCCCAAATATATCCAATCCAAATTCTGAAATAGCAAGCCCTTGGGGCATATAATGTTTTTATAGCAAGGATGTTCCTATAAACTTTGGAGTGGGCTCATGGGATTGGTAATCAGAAGTTCTAGTGCTCTTTTTAAGAGTCAAAGTAATCAGAGGGCAGCTACTCCCCCCCGCCCACATACATACAAACACGCCGTGTTTTCCCGAGACACATCCAATAGATGTTTTGAGACGGTCCTTTTATTTAAAATAGTCCAAAGATCATTTAACAAGGCTTTCGAGGTTGATACAAACCATCAAAGCCTGAGGGTGATGGTTGTAAGTTATGCCCCTGGGCCATTTAAGGTTCTTATGGAAGGGATAGCTGTTTAAACTTTATAGGTAGCTCATTTTGTTGAAATTGGAATTTGTATTTCCCTTTCAAGAGTCAAAAGTGATGGAGGTCAACTACCCCCCCCCCCAACTACCCCTCTCTTCACCAAATGTATCTGATTGAAATTGTGAGATAGCCATTTTGTTCAAAATAGTCCAAAGAACTTATAGCAATACCTCCAAGGTTGACAATGCGCCCCAGAGCCCTGGGGCGAGGATTGTAAGTTATACCCTGGGGTTATATAAGGGTTTTTTGGGACGGTTGGTTGCATAAATTTCAGACGAGGCTTATTTGATGTGAAATTGAAAGTGATAGTGCCCTTTTTAAGAGTCAAAAGTTATTTGAGAGTAACCCCTCTCCCCCTCTATGCTTTCCCCAAACACATCCAATAAAAATTTAAAAACAGCAATTTTTTTTAGCGTCATCGAAGGGTTCGGAAATTATTTCTTTGAGGATGACAACCCCCCACAGCCCTCAGAGCAATGGTTGTTACTTATTCTCTGGGGGCATATAAGGTTTTTATGGAAAGGGTGGTCGTAAATACTTCGCAGGGGGCTCATGGGATAGGTAATCAGAAGTTCTAATGCCCTTTTTGAGATTCAGAATAATCAGAGGGCAGCTACCTCCTCCACACATACACACACGTCGTGTTTTCCCGAAACATATCCAATAGCGATTTTGAGAGAGCCATTTTATTCAAAATAGTCCAAAGACATATAACAAGGCTTTCGGGACTGATACAAGCCACCAGAGCCTGGGTACAAGGGTTTTAAGTTACACCCCGGGGCATTTAAGGTTCTTAGGGAAGGGATGGTTGCTTAAACTTTAGAGGTGGCTCATTTGGTTGAAAATGGCAAGTTCTAGATCCCTTTTAAGATTCAGAAGTGATGGAGGGCAACTATCCCCCTCCCAACTACTCCTCTTTTCACCACACGCATGATATTTTGTTCAAAATAGTCCGAAGAACATATAACAATGCCTCCATGGTTGACACAACCTCCAAGAGTCCTGGGGCAGAGGCTGTAAGTTATACCCTGGGGGCATTTAAGGTTTTTACGGAATGGGATGTCGTAAAAATATTCGTTTAGGGCTAATTTGATTTGAAATTGGAAATCATGGTGCCCTTTCTAGAGTCCAAAGTTATCTGAGAGCAACTAGCCCCTCTCCCATGCCCATCATTACACAAAACAAACATCCAAACGAAGTTTTGAGACAACTATTTCTTTTTCAGCATTTTTGAAAGATTCAGTAATTATGTGTTTGGGGATGTCCCACCCACCCACCCCCACCCCCCTTGAGGCCTTAAGGTGAGGGCTGTAAGTTTGGTAATTTGTTCATTTTTTACATATAGTATATGTTATTGAGAAAAGGTATGCATGTTTGACTTCTGCTTGCCCAAAATAGGAAGGGCATTAAGGTGAGTTTCAGGGAATGTTGAGGGGAGTGTTGATCCAAATTAAAGCATGATACGTGTATATGGATATTGTCAAAAGGGTATGACTCAGGAGGTACTGATTATATTATTTTGGAACTTTCAGGAAATGACAAGGGGGAGGATCAACTGACTAAAAAGGCAATATTTGCACGCTACGACTACTACAACTACAAGTGCTTCTACTGCTACCACAACTACTACTATCACTACAACAACTACTTCTGTAGCGAGTACTACTAAGGCTGAGGATATTCAAATAAACATCTGAGGAAATGTTGAGGGGAAAGTTGAGCTAAATCAAAACATACTATTCGCATACAGATTGCTGACACGGGCGTATCAGCAATATTTTTGGAACGGCTTATCGTATCAAGAGGAACCTTCAGAGGCATCATGAGTGGAATGTTCAGTTGACCAAAAGGCAAAATGTACCAGCTATGACTTCTATTAATACTGCTGCTACTACTTTTACTACTAATAATAATAATACACTAACGCTGCAACTTCTTTTCCTACTACACACAACTACTGTGATACTAGTACTATTAAGGCTAGGCATATGAAGGAAATTGAGGGGAAATTTGAACTAAATCAAAACACACTATGTGCAATGCAGTTTGTCAAAAGAGCGTATCTTAAGAATGAATTTGGGTTTTAAGTTGGAACTTTCTGACAATACTTAAAGTGGAAGATCAATTAACAAAAAGGTAATGTAGGCATGTCACTGCTAACACTACTACCACTGGTACTTTTACTAATACTACTATTGTTACTAAATTACTCCAACTACTACTTCAATTGGAAAAACCTGTATGGATTAAAGTACTAAGACGAAAAGGGTGTCAAAGCAAACATAAGCAATATTTTTGGAACGGCTTACCGTGTCAAGGGCAAACTTCCGGGGTATCATGAAAGGAATGTTCAACTGACCAGAAGGCAAGATGAACATTCTACTACTGCTATTAATACTGCTGCTACTACTGTCAACCTGCATTCGTTTGTTGTTTTTTCTTTTCAGTAATCTTGGATATGATCTTTTTTCTTTCTTTTTTTTTTGACATCCTGAAAAATGAAAGGACTTAGCTTGAAATAAAGATTGTTTTCAATAAATTTCAGTCGAGCTTCGAGTTAGACCTGAATATTTATTCTAATATTTCTGTTCGTTTTGAGTTTCATTTATTGCTGATGATTAAAGGTAGTTTTACTCTTTGAAAAAATTTTTCCTTTATTTTTGCTCATCTTAGGTTTAATGTAGCTCTTTACTTTGTTTTGAATAACTTCATTTTAGGAAAAAGTCATTAAAATTAATCCCATAATAAGGTCGGGTAATTTGTATCTATTGTTAATTCAAGCTGAAGATCAACCTCAATTTTTTTTTCAACATATTTTCTCTTTGGTTGGATAGTAGTAGGCGGAATTATTAAATATTTTTCTTTTTGGCTCACCCATTTAGTTCTGAAGAAATATGTTTTGATGAAAGAAACAAGTTCTCATTGCTATTCGCTGACCACTCTACTTTGTAATCGACGCAGTTGTCTTGCAGACTAGTGGATATTTTTTTTTTCTCTCTTCCTCAAATGAGAAAGGAAATGATCAGACAGTAATTTTTCCAAAAATAATGGAAAAGATACAAGTATATGTTTTTTTCATTTGCTATATGTTCATATCCTGTGCAGGAAAATGAAACCTGGCTATGAAGTAATAGCACTAAAAGAGGAAAAGGAGAGGTCAAGAGCTGTAGAGGTCAAGTAGCTGTATAAATGAAAACCACGTATCGCATCTGATTTTCGCCATTTTGTATATCAATGGTCGTCAGAAACATGGTTGAATGCCATACATGGTGTCTGAGATATAAGTATGGCTAAGCTAAAAGTCACGTATTTTAGGCTATCAAAAATCGTACAAAATCCACAAATCTTGGAGCTTCATCTATACTATGCTGAGTGGATTTCAGAAAAAAATGCAAAGGCATCAGAAATATGATAATATATTGTCCCCCAAAAGCTGGTGCAGCTACCTCTTAGATTGACCTATGGCTATTAACGCTTGCTTTTCTTAAATTATTTTACTCTATGACTCTCCCTGCCTGTCTGTTTTCTGTAAGACAGTCATTGTCTCTCTTTCTCTCCCTCTCTCTCTCAGCCCTCTCTCTCTCTCTGTCTCAGCCCTCCTTTTCTCGGCCTCCCTTTTTGTGTCAGATTAGAAGGTTATTTAATTTATACCAAACTAGGTAAGTGCAACAATTTACTAAATTTTGATAAAAATGCAGCAATTTAGTGGTTGGCAAAACTTGATGTGCAACTCACGATATTTTCTACCAAGAGATGTTTGATCCGTGAAAAGATGGATAAACAAAGGTTTATTCTCTTTTCCAACTACTCTAAAACTGGAAAAAGTTTAGATCCCCTGTTTCGCTTGCAAGGAACGGCACGGAAATAGGCTGTATATTTTGTTAGTTGACGTCTGTCCACGTCTTAGCCATTAGTTGTATTGGTGTTTGTCTATTACTATTTGTAGACGTTCTTTGGCCGACGATTTTACTAATGATTGTTGAAAATCAACTTTCACAATATTTTTTTGAAATATTTTCAAGTCAGCTGCCTCTAAGCTGCTTTCTCAACAAGACCGTGCCATTAAGTATAGGCTCTCCAGTGGCTCCAATTGACGAAAGTGTTGGTCTTTTTTTCGATGTTTTTCAATTAAAACAACAGAAAAGTGTATTCTTCAATGCAAATTCCAAAAAAGAGTAATTTTAAAATCTATAGGCGGGGGGGGGGGAGCTGGAAAATCTAGTCTTCCTCCTTTTTTAATTGGTGCCACTGGGCTCTTCTAAGGAATGGCCTGTAAAGTGTCCTATTTTATTTCATATGAGACTTTAAATTTTATTTTTAGCTAAGGCCGAATAGCAGGATTGAATTAACAAAATCAGAGCTGCTTACTTTGCTTGGAAATATGGAAGCTGAGCTTCAGGCCAGAGATGTTGTTGTTGCATTACTGAAAGTAAGTTTTCTATGTTTTGCCATTGTCGATATTTATACGAGCTATCTATGTATCGAACCTATTCGATGCTTCTAACATTGTACATCAACTTGTACATCAAGTTGAATATGCCATCATAGCGTGGAAAAAAAGATCGAGTAACATCAAAGTCCTGTTTATGCTAATTTTCTCCCAAAACAATTTAAAGAGGATTAGAAAATATAGTTGCTACACCCCCAACACTTAAACAGTCCCTGAACTTGGACAAATATTTTGATTTAAATGTATTTTTCATAAACATTTACAGTAGGTTCATAATCTTAGAGATTGGATGATAGTCGGGATTGCGCTTGTAAAGATTGGCTGACTATAATCTAGTAAAACCTTTTTTCAGCATTTAAACTTAAACAAAAGACATCCTTACATTCTAGTTTGTTAAAAAAAAATTGTTTTACTTTACAACAATTGCTTTAGATTGAATGTATCCATGATAGACTATGTCTATGATTTACATACTTCTTTCTTCCGAATTAAAGATCCCATGTCCAAGATTAGGCAGCATTTTCCAGGTTTAGGCTCAAGCTTAAAGTTTGTACTTATGATTGGGTACGAAATAAGTATCGTATTTATGTTGAATTGAAAAATAAAAGTAATAATTCAAAAAAATTGAGCTTTTATTGCAACTATTTTTTTAATCATGGTGATTTGTTTTTGCTTTTTTCGCACTACTAATGCAAACCTCAATCATGATTGAGTAATTTTAGTTAAATATCTATTCTCTCAAATCCATAAACCCAACAGTTTGTAGTAACGAACTGTTAGTAAGAGCGACTCGGCTCAATTTTAACCGAAACTGAAAAATGGGATTTTGATATTAATAGATACATCAAAAGAATCGGTTTTTTGTGCTGGATCCCGATATATAAAATTAATTGAGTTATTAATTGAGTAATTAATATAAAATTAATCCAAAGCTACAAGCCTGAAAATATTTGCATGATTTCGGAAAAGGGCGGAAACACCACTAAAAAGTCAAGGAATGTTAATGAAAATCGTACCCTCGTATTCATCGTCTCAGAGAACCCCGCTGTAGAGTTTTTTTTGCCAGAAGAAAGATCACGAATACTTTTTTTTGTACCCAGGGATGATCATTTTGAACCAGTGGTCCTAGAATATCGCGAGAGGGCTTCGAACGGAAATTTAAAGTTTTATTGCCTTTTTTAAGTAACCAAAAAGATTGGAGGACAACTAGCCCCCTCTCCTCAGGTCCTTTTTTTCCCAAATTCGTCCGATCATAATTTTAAGATAACCATTTTGTTCAGTATAGTTGAAAGATCTAAAAAGTATGCTTTTAGGGATAGAATGCTCCCTCACCTTAGAGCCTATGAGGACAGGAATCTAAGTTATGAAAGTTGCCCATTGTCTGCACCTAGTAGTTGTTAGTGGGAAGTATACATTCATTTTACAGGGAGAATTTTCCACATGGAGAGTTTCTTGTGGGGAGGGAAGTTTCCGGTGGGTTAGCTTCCTAGAAGAAATTTTGCACTGGAGAATTTGCCAGAATACCTATATGGAACTCTTTTCATTTGTCTTACTTTCTCTATGCCGACTCAATTTTGCATGTGAAGATGTTCTGTGTGAATTATCCGAAGGAAATTTTTAGCAGCTTTGGAATTGTCTGGATGATTTGAGTGGAGGGAATTTTCTTCACCAATACCTCGCTCTTTATACTAAGTTTCACTTTGTGTCCCAGTTCTTTAAGAATCACTCCTGATACACAAGGGCCGTTTAGTTAGGAAGAAGCTTTTTAAAGTACTAAAAAATATTAGTGTAAAGTGTAAAAAGAGTGAGGTATTAAGGAGGGGTCAACCCCTTTTAATTACGGAATAATTTCTTTTTGTTTTCAAGTCTTAATGTTGCTCCTTACTTTCAGTAGAAAAAACATTATTTTTTAATCTAATTGAACAAGGACTTGAGTTTTTTTTCCAGATTGGTCGGATTATCTTCCAGATTGGTCTTCGGTCATCTGATTCAGTTTCTTATTTATATATTCTCTTTTACTTTTACCTTTTTACTTTATTATAATATTGTTTCGTTTTTAATATTGCTGTCCAATTTCGATCTATCCCCTCTTTTTTGTGCATGACTCATTTTACATCTATGACTCATTTTACATCTATGACTCGTGTGTATGTCTTGCATTAGTGTCCTCGATCTAAGGGTTGAGCGCCAAGGAATTGCAACACAAATGATATTTAGAGGTTTTTTTCTATAATAATCTACTGAAGCAAAGGTCTCTTACTGAGGATAAAATTTGACTTACTTGTTGGGGTAAAATCAAGATCCTTTAACCTGGAATTTGTACAATATAGAAACCTGCGGGAGGGGAAGGGGGGGGGGGGGCTTGGTGTTTTCATTCCAAATTTGGATCTTCATTTTTCCTCCGAGTCACCCAAGTCCTTTTGTTCACCGTCCACTTCCAAAAGATTTGCTACTACGTGTTTAAACAAGACAATTACTTTTAATCGTTCTTTTCTTTTCTAATTCCAGATTTTTATTATTTAGTTTCCTTTTATTATTTACTTATTTAGTTTCCTGTTGTATTCATAGTTTTCATCACTTTATTTATTAGTTAATCAATCAAATTCATGTTAAGTTTTTTGTGTGTAGCTTTTCCAAGTGCATATGTTCCTTAAAGATGGCGGATGTGAGGCATTATATACTTTCGTAACTTTTCCCAAAGTTATGTTTTCCTTAAAGACGGATGGCATTAATGACTCACAAGTCATTAAATAGTATGTACTTTGAAAAATCACAGAAACAATTATATACTACTTTTATTACTCGTTGAAAACTCGTAACAAAAGTGAAAAAAGAAATATGCACGGAAAAGTGGAAATCAAAAGAAAGAAAACACACTACATGCAAGAAACTAATTAAGAATAAAAACATCCACTAAATTTAGAGATAATGAACTAATCTTGTGATTTAAATTGTCATTGTCATTGTGTTGTTATTCTCTCTCTCTCTCTCTCTCTCTCTCTCTCTCTCTCTCTCTCTCTCTCTCTCTCTCTCTCTCTCTCTCTCTCTCTCTCTCTCTCTCTCTCTCCTTCTCTCTCCTTGTCTCTCCTTCTCTCTCTCTCTCTCTCTCTCTCTCTCTCTCTCTCCTTCTCTCTCTCTCTCTCTCTCCCTCCCTCCCTCTCTCTCTCTCTCTCTCTCTCTCTCTCTCTCTCTCTCTCTCTGTGGGTCTCTGTCTCTTGCCAGATATATTTACATTTTGCCAAGAAAATTAGGATGAGAGATCTCTCGCTTCCTGTGGAAAAAAGGGTAAACACTTGTTACCCAGTTTTTTTTTTTATCTTTTTGATATTTCTTTCGTGTTACATTTTTTCTCTATTATCTACGATTCTTTGTTCTAGTGTGAGAGAGTTAAGCAGCTACTTGTACAGGCCAAATATGGTCAACTAAACTGGAACAGTCCTCTGACTGCGCTGCAGAGGGATTCATTTGCTATTGTTGGCGGAACAGTAGATTCAGCTGTTGAAGGACAAGGTATAATTGACGAAACTCAAGGTGCTCTCGATCGATTGGTTGGTCAACAGAAAAACTCATTAAAACGGATGGTAAATCTCTTGCAAACAGCGGAAACAAGACATTGTCAAGTAAGCTCATTTTTATGACGAATTAACTCTAGAATGATGATCGCTTTAGTACTTTCTTAGCACAAGAATTCCTAGGAGTGTCATTTGACGAATTAAATTAATAATTTTCACACTAGCAGTGAAACCTGTTGGACGACACGCTCTAAAAAGGAAAAAAACGCAGGGATAAAAGACAACCCTTCCAACAAAAAATTTGAAATTTGCCTCCTCTTCCTCCCCCAATAAAGCAATTGGACCTTTCAAATCGATCCCCTATCCGTGAGAAAAAATATGTTGTGCTTACTGTTGTGCAGGGATAAAAGAGAACCCTCCCAACGAAAGATTTGAGATCGCCTCCTCCTCCTCCCCCAATAAAGCTATCCTTGGACCTTTCAACTCAGTCCCCTATCCGCGAGAAAAAATATGTTGTGCTTACTGTTGTGAAGGGATAAAAGAGAACCCTCCCAAACGAAAAATTTGAAATTGCCTCCTCCTCCTCCCCCAATAAAGCTATGCTTGGACCTTTCAACTCAGTCCCCTATCCGCGAGAAAAAATATGTTGTGCTTACTGTTGTGAAGGGATAAAAGAGAACCCTCCCAAACGAAAAATTTGAAATTGCCTCCTCCTCCTCCCCCAATAATGCTATCCTTGGACCTTTCAACTCAGTCCCCTATCCGCGAGAAAAAATATGTTGTGCTTACTGTTGTGAAGGGATAAAAGAGAACCCTCACAAACGAAAAATTTGAAATTGCCTCCTCCTCCTCCCCCAATAAAGCTATCCTTGGACCTTTCAACTCAGTCCCCTATCCGCGAGAAAAAATATGTTGTGCTTACTGTTGTGAAGGGATAAAAGAGAACCCTCCCAAACGAAAAATTTGAAATTGCCTCCTCCTCCTCCCCCAATAAAGCTATCCTTGGACCTTTCAACTCGTCCCCTATCCGTGTGAAAAAATATGTAGTGCTTACTGTTTTATTTGATTAGTTCAACATAACAAAAAGCATATACCCCCAACAGAGAGCAGAATTCGTGAAATTGGGTATTAATAGTAATAAAAAACACAAAAAAAAACATTTTCTCAACATAACAAAAAGAGAGAAAGGAAAATGTTTTTTGTTGTTGTTTTTTTTTTATTATTATTATTAATGCCCAATTTCACGAACTTAAAAAACTATTACTTTGGAAATACTCACTAGCAAAATGAAATGACCCCCTCCCCCCTTCCGTTAAATTATTTGTTCATCTGCGCACGTAAATTAGTCTAATATCGATTCTATCAACAGACGAAGCTTTTACCGAAAATGGGATATATTCTCGACGTTTGACTTTTTCCTGGCGGAACAAGGCTAAAGTCGGGCTCAAACTTATCACCCTAAAATTGAGGGTTTGATGACCTATCATCTCACCAGCTCAAGCTTATTGGGTGATGTTAAAAGGGTGTGCAATAAACGATTTTTTATAAAGTTACAGAGTTACCAGTTATAATGACGTATTATTATAACGTAAGATAGTCATTGAACTTTACAAGATCGGTGGAAAAACTTTAATAGAAAAAAAAGTTTGCTTTTTTTTGAAGAAGCTGAAGAAACTTTTTTTGAACTTCAAAACTTTTTTTGAAGAAACTTTTTTTTGAATGAAAGAAGCTGTCTCCTTTCTAGCCCCTGGTATCTACTCTGAAGTTTAACCAATACTTGCTTAAAAGGATTTAAAGCCCGACAAATGTAGTCAGCTTGTAATTAAAAGTGTTTTATTTACTGATTGCCTTTCAAAAAGTTTGAAATATTATTTTGTTATTTAAAGCGAATACATCTAAAAGAGAAGATTCGTTCAAGCTTAAAGGCCTGGGGGCTGAGAGGGCGGTAGCTCCCTCCATATGTAGGTTAATTCTATGTTCCTAGTGTCATTATTTTTATCATTACATAAAACAAAAGAAAAGTTTCTCAGGTACCAGTAACGAGCAGCATTAAAACATAAAACGCATAAAAATACCCTTAATGAAAAAGAGGCTGTCACCATCTCAACCTCTCACTCGCAACCTTCAAGCAGCTGCTTGCGGTTTGCTGAGAACTTGCTACAATGCAATCAATGCCGAATTGGTAACTACAAATATATTATTGGGAAAAGAAATGTGTAAAAGAAGTGTTTGTATTCTCAACGAAGATATAGACTGAATACGAACAAGGGGAGGGGTCGGTTGATGTGTGCGACAGTCTTCTGCATTTCAGGGCAATTTTTGTTCATTTCAAGTTGTAGTATTGCCCTTTTCTTGTATTTGGATAAAAAAAAATTTTAATGTCTCTTTGTTTTTTATTTTTGTGCTGGGTTGAGAATTTTGACAAGAGGATGGCGGGTTGGGGATAACCTGCCTAGATGGCTTTTTTTTCGCTTGACAGTTTTGTATAGGTGTAAGTGCAAACTACACAAGATCTAATTTCATTCAAACTAAGGAGGAGGGGGGGGGTGATCGCTACTCTCTTTGAAGAGCCACAGATGGTGTCATTTGGTACCGCGTAACACGAAAAAAAAAAACAGATAAAGGTATTACATAGTTCGGCTGCTATTCTAGAATTCAAGAATCGATTATTAGCTGAAAAAAAAACTAAAGAGAAGGGGCTATGTCTAACTAAGTCAAGGAGCCCCAAAAGCTGAATACTGACTTATTCGGGGCTGTATTTACATAAAACAATTCCTTCGGCAAGATCAGTTCAAAGAAAGTATAACCACTCTTCTAGCCTTATCCATCTCAGAGATGACATCCACAAGTAGCACTAGATGGTGTATCAAGATAAGTTATTTCCGTAGAGTGGTCTCTTTGTACCTTTGAATCATTCTATGAATAGTTACTAAATCCTATCTCCGGTGTCTCTATTTATAGCCAAATTTCTGTTTATATATTTTTTTTTATTTCAATTACCTCTTTAAAAGATTGCGGTAGGCCATTTACAGTAGATATTAAAGTTGCCTTCACTACAAAGAGAACAAAAAAGTGCCAAAGCAGATTATCTCAAAACCACTAGAATATAAAAAATACTTTTATCCTCAAAACCACAAAAATAATTTCCAGCTTTTGAAATTTTTAAAAATAGAAAAACAGTGACTTATTATATTTGAATTTTGTCTGTTTATTCAATCAGTTATGAAATATTGTCCTATATGAAATATATACAGATATTAGAAACCTGAAGGACAGTAAAGAATTCAAGATCTGTAGTTAATGCAACTTAATTTTAATACAGGCTTTTCAATAACCGCAGCCAAGCTAATACAAAAGGGTGTAGAAATCAGCTTTTTTTAGTTTTGCCGAATTTTAAATGCTTTTACTATTACATAGCAGGAAATTTGCTGGTAATCAAAATCATAGTAAAAAAGACACCAAACGTTGTCATTTATCGTGCCACTTACCACATCCGTCTGGTGCTATGAGAATGTATTTGTTAGTAAGGAATGAAAAAATGGTCCATCGCATGAGACCCTAACCAACAACTGTTAACCATCCATTGCTCAAAAACAAAACAAATGGCACGAGAAATTTTTATTTTTTGTGCTACGTTGCACTTTGTCCAGGCGCTACCATAGTTAAGCTTATTTATGTGTCATTATATGCTTCATATTTTGAAAATAAGACTCACTGACAAGGTTTGTGCCAATTGAGCTGGGGGAAAATGCAACAAGAGGATTTGCACCTCATTACCTTCTTTATCTTTTTTTTATGTTTGTGTCTTTGTAGTTTCTTACTCTTTAAGTGTTCTGCTTACAGAACTTTTCCTTCTGCTTAGAGAGAAGATACGTGAACTTGTTTGCCTGGCAAGTTTTTTTTTTTCAAGATTTATTAAATAAGAGCTTTCAGTTCTATGCAATCATTCCAAATGCAGGGAAATGGTTTTCACTCTTAAATACTGAATTGGGTTTTAGGCTATTGTTCAAAATCGATACAAATTTCGTTTGCTTGGGTTTGAGTTACTCCCAATTCTTTATATTCATTAAACTATTCACATTCATTAAATGCAAAGGAATCTCAAAACATACGCTTACTGACAAAATTAGAATTTTAATTAAAAATTAAAATAATAAAATATTATTATTTAGGAATACCTTGAGAAAAAACAAATCGCCAGACAAATAAATTCTGGATCTTCTCTCTAAGAGAAGGGAAGCCTTTTAATCAGAACACTTAAAGACTAAAAAAAAATGGCCAAAGAACGTCTGTGAGAAACTTTTAGAATGTCTGGAAACTGTGAGAACACAAAAACAAAATAGGTCGAGGAGGCAACAAGGTGGAGAAACGATAATTTTTTTTTTTTTTTATCAGAAGCCTTTTAATCAGAACACTTAAAGATTAAAAAAAAATGGCCAAAGAACGTCTGTGAGAAACTTTTAGAATGTCTGGAAACTGTGAGAACACAAAAACAAAATAGGTCGAGGAGGCAACAAGGTGGAGAAACGATAATTATTTTTTTTTGCCTTTCTTTGGCTCCCTTGACACAGGCGTAGTCAGTGACTTTTTCTTTTCATAAAAACATCTATATAGTAGCGCATAATGAGCTTAGTTCTTATTTCTTTTTTACTCAATTATATGATTGGTTGTATTAGCCTTATATTTTTTCCTTAAAATTTTGACTTGTCCATACATGCAATTTTTACTTCCTGTTACTCTCGGTTTTAAACGCTCATTTCTCTCATTTTCTTTTAATTTTTTTTTTCATCTTACTGTAAAGAAATAATAACAGGATAAAAACGAGCTTTAATCAAGTGTTCTTGTCAATTATTTATCGAATAAGTAGTGGTTTTATGCCGACAGAAATATTTAGGAAATTCGTTTAAGACCCCCCCCCTCCCCCCTCCCCCACTTTCAGATATCTTACGGAAATATATTAGATTGCCTAGAATATGGATAATTATGGGTTCATTCCAACTATTTTTGCTTTTACTTCTGCCCATATCTTGAACTCTCCATATTCGTGTATCCTGATTATTGCCAAATTGTTCACAGCTAAGATTGATCGAGTATCCGTTATTTTCCCTTAAAGGTTTTGAATTTTGTTTTCAAGTAGCCGCCTACAGTAATTCTTTGGTTGCCTGTTCCCTTATTCTCTGACCGGTGTTGTCGGGATTGTAACATATACTCTACTTCCGTGGTTATTTCTTGGAGTAGCTATCGTACGTAGCTCGTATATTTATGCTTTTTGTTTTTATTCTATTATGATTTCCTTTTTTTTTTTTCAAGTCGTTTTGGAAGATTCTTTCTATCTAAATACTAAAAGGCAAAATTTTCGTTTCGTCTTCTTCTTACTGACCACAGACCTGTTGTCATTTAAGACTTTCTAAAAATTTATCGTAGACTCTTCGCGTTTGTTCTTAAAACTCACATTGATTGTTTGCCAGGAATTGGGGGCGGAGAGAGAATCAAGGCTCAGAGTGGAGCAGGAACTGAAATTGCTACGTGATGTATTGGAAAAGGAAAAGGAGAGAAAAAAAGAAATTATTCTTCTTCTTCTGGCTGAAAGAAAAAAGATTATCGGGAAACTTGTTGAGGAAAGAAAGAAAACTGAAGATTTGGTCCAGGTTAGTCTATCAATAGTATACACTAGCAACACAACTTTTTGTATCTAAGGAAGTGCTTGTCCTGTCTTATTAAAGTGATGCCAACTGTTTTAATCAGACTTTTTTGTCTTCACAGTTTCATCTTAAAAATTCATTAAATGTGTATTTTTGCAGCATTTTGACCAGTTTGATGCATTTTAATTTTGTTTAGTGAGGCTCATTTTTTTATGTGTGTTTTAATATAGCTTCTTATCCTGATTTCAATTATATTTGTGCAATCAGAAAGATGCTAAAGTAAATTACTTGTTCCGTGGATTCAATTTGTTTTGGCCTAGTAATATTTTAAAGAATTTTTAAAGATGTCTTAATTTTAGAAGTTTGTCTCTCTTGAACCTTTACAGCATTTTCTTTCCTGGTTTAACTTCTATCCTCAGTTTAAAACTCCTCTTAGAAAGTTGTACCACATGCAGCGTTCGCAGCTGTAGTTTTCAGCACCAGGGGGGAGGGGGTCGGTGTATGGTTTTTGGTTCACATGCCTCCTCCGGAAGGTCTACTTCCGGAAGGTCTCTACCTCCGGAATGCCTCCTCTGGAACTTGCACTAATTACAGGCATAGAGGGACAAAAAGATTCGACGGAGTTGTGGTGGAGCCCAATTTTCATTGAAGCCCTCGTCCTCCCCCCCAAAGAAAAATGAAGAAAAACATTAATTCTATATTTGCCTCGGTTCAGCTCGTACATAGCAGAGAATATCTGTGAATTAAATTCTAACCCGATACGTAGACTACATTGTTCAGTTACAATAATTTTTAAAATGCTGGAAGATGGCCTCAGTCTATAAAATTACTGGTGGTGGGGGGGGAGTACTTAAGTTTATCTGGTATATAACTAATTTGAAATAGTATTACATACCAAAACAAAGCCGTATCATTCATCTAAACGCTGTAATTTTCCATGTTTTTGTTTTAAACCCTCTAAGAGGCTTCAAGACCTTTTTTTTTAATTTATTAATGAATCATTTTATTGTGTTTTGTAATGTTTATTGTGTTAACTGTAAAGTTTGTTATTGTATAACGCTTCTTTTCATCTTATTGTTGTTTGTAACTTGTTAATTTTTAACTCTATTCTCATCTAATGAACACAGAAAGGATTCTGTTCGATGAACAGCATTAAGTTTATGCCAACTTCTAAAGATCCCTGAGGTTAAACTGATTAGTTCGTACTTTAAAAGTTTTACTCCATCGACCTTGACTTTCCTTCAAAAGGGAGATTTAGCAGATGTGAGAAAGAATCAATAATTCAATTTACCATCTCCTGTTGCTATTACCTACTACAACAGTTTGTATTTTCTAAGGCGAAATACGGCTTAAACATGTAATTTATGAGTTTCGAAAAGGCAATTTCAAACGATCTTTGATGTAGATTTGGTGAAAATTTCGAAAGCTTTTAGGGGAGATCGATAGCGAATCTTAATACACTATGTTTCCACATTTTTGTTTCATTTATTTTATAATCTGTTGAAACAACGGAAACTGGTGAAGGATATGAAAAGCATTGAGAGCCAGCGCTCATATATCCCAGAGTAAAGTTGTTCTTAAGGAGGGGAGGGGGTGCAGCCCTCTTGCACCCCCTCCTCTCTCCATTTGGTTTAATTTCGAAAGCTTTTAGGTTGATCGATAGCAAATCTTAATACCCTATGTTTCCATATTGTTATTTTTATTTATTTATTTTTTAATCTGTCAAAATAGCGAAAACTGAATAATATGAAAAGCATTGAAAGCCAACCCTAATATTTTCCCAGAATTAAGTTGTACTTAAGGCGGGAGGTAACCCCCCCCTCTCTCCCGTCCATCGTGAAAATCCTTTAATGTAAGAAATTGGACGAGTATCCTCAAAGTGTAATCCAGAGAAATCTTACTAGTAAATTTGCTGTCTTGATAACGTAGTATTCCCTGTTTCGACGTCTTGATAAATAGCAAAAGATTTTTTATTTCGTTTTTAGAAATAAAACTCTTCTGCCTAAAAAATAATCTGTAAAAACAAAATCTTGGAAATGGTTACCTTATATATATAATGCCCCATAAAATTACAATTGAATTATTATATTGCCTCTTTTTTACATAAAGTAACTATTTTCATGATTTAGTTTTTACTGTTTATTTTTTAAGATGAAAATTGTTATTTCTGAAATCTGAAAACGAAAATCTTGATTGTTATAACTTGGATATTTTAGAAAAAAAAAAACAACTTTTCCTAGTCTTATTTTTTTTTTTTTTATCTAGAGGTTCTTTGTTGTTTTTTTCTTCATTTTGCTTTTCGAATGACTCGTAGAATTAATAATGTGTCAGAAAAAATTGTAAATATTGCGAAGGGAAAGGAATGAACATGCTTTCTGACTTTACCGTGGAAAAGGATATTACTTATGTTTATTCACCATAAAGGAGATAATGATATAGTACATTTGCCCTTTAATATGGTTCGTGACCCTGACTAGAAAAGGAAGTTAAATATGAGGTATATGAAAGGGTGTCTTAATCTAATTAGGTCAGCGGTAATATTAATTAATAAAGACATGTGCTAACAGGGTATTTAGGCGAGATGTACAAATATTCTTTATTAAGTATTGAGCCGTTCATGTTATTTGTCGTTGAAACAGAGTAAGGATCTTCAAGTCAATAAAGGAATAGTCTATAGCTTCCATCAGTTATTTTTAAGCCCCGACCTTTTGACAGAAAAGATGGTGATTACGGAATCTAAACTCTGATCTGGGGTTGAACTAAAGAAATGAGAGAAATTGACCTTTGCCTCCGTAGCTCCGACTCAAAGACATCAAAAACTTACCTAATTCCCATCCGACCCTGTTGGCTGTTTCGGACCGTCTTCTGTAACTGCATTATTACAAAGGTGCCACTGTTGCATGTAGTCTGTAGAAGTTCTGGTTGAGGGTGGTTGGGAGGTTTTCCCGCCGATGCTTGGGGGATCTTCCTCTTAAGTGGGAGGAATCAATCCATTCAAAGCACTATTTTCTGAAGCTCTATTGAGGACATTTGTCAAGCCATACAACCATCGAGGTTGTACATTAAAATCTACCAACTCTAAAGAGAGTATAAGTTATTTACATATAATAAAGGATATATATTCTAAATTGACAAATTTTGAACAATTTTTAGTTAAGTCTTATTTTCTTAGGTCCATTTTCGTTCTTGAATGTTCATACCAAAACTTATTATTAATTTCAGAAAGTAAATTTCTAAGTGCTTATCAGATTTCGCAGCGATGAGCGAAAGGGCTAACCACTTTTTTGTAATAGATAAAGGATTGATTAATTTCAGAAGAAGAAAATTTTCATCGTGTTTAAGCCCTGGGCATTTCAATCGTTGATCATCGTCGTTATTTTTGGGGGGCCAGGTTTAGATTTTGTTTTGAGGTTTTTTTTTCTATATTTTTGAAAAAGAAAATTATTTGTCTAAGTATTGGGTCAGAATATTTAGACCCAATATTGAGCTGGGAATAGTGGGAAAGGGGAAATTCTTTCGTATTACCATTTCAAAAATAAGAATTATGCTACAAATACATTCTTCTACTGAGTTGAATAGAGATTTTGTTACTTTGAAACCATTTCTTTTAATATTTAATTTAAAGGTTAAACACAAACTTATTTTTAAATAAACTTGTTTTATTTTGTTAAAAAGTTTATTTTTAACTGTGGAAATTTTCTTAGAGACACAGGATGTACAATGAATCTACGGCTCATGAAATCTGAGTGGTTACTCGATTTAAAGGTCCTAATAAAATGTCCTGGAGAACAATTTATGACAACTAAAATACTTGAAGTTGTTTGCTAACCCAAGTTTGATTAGATATACAATGATTTTTTTTTTCAACTCTCGATTTTATCTCCTTCCTTCATCGTGTTGTTCAGTTTAATTATTAACCAGGGATAAAGGTCAGTGCTTAGTAGATCCATTCGTGTTTGGGATTATTGCAGAAGATGCTTTTCATATTTTCGCAAAAACAGATTTGAGTTTTTACCTCTTTTTTAATGGTCGCTTTTTGATACAATTTACGAAAAAAGAAGTTTAAACAAAATTAGTTATTGAAGTATCATGTGAAATCGTTAGATAACACATATCTGCCCCAAAAGATACTGGATATTGATTAACTACAGAAGCATCGAAAGGTTATTTTTTGGGAAGGTTCCAAGTCTTTTAAATAGAAGAAAGTTCCAACTTTGGCCAAAGCCCTTTTTTAAGGGATTTGAAGTCACTCCGACAGAAAACCTGTTACTCGATGGTAAAATATTTCCTTATCGTGTTGATTGATCTTGGTGTAATATCTTGGGATGCAACGCAACTGCTTTCTTAAATTTTTTTTTCACATTTTTGTGATTCCACATTTTTGTAGACAGGAGCTTGAAATCTCTGCCACGAGGTTCTTTGATATGCTAAATTAGATGTTGTAAGTTTCATCAAGATAACCTACTCTTTTGCGGGGATATTATTTCTTTCGGGAATAGGGCAAAGTTTTTCAGACTTGTAACGTTTGTTGTGTCCGTTTGAATCTAGTAAATATTTAAAATCACCATAAAAAACGCGATTCTTTTTATATGTATATCGTTAGCAAACCTTGTTTTGAGTTTCGGTTGCTATTAGCCTGAGTCGCTTCTTGCTATCTGTTCGTTACCCAAAAAAATTTTTGATTTGGTTGAGAGTAAGAACCTATGTTTTAGATGTGCCTCTTGAGATCAGTGCCCTATCTAGATTATAGGGGGAAGGATAGGGGGTGCGAAAATTTGTGTCCTAAGAAAAATAACCAGGGGTGTTTGTCAGATCTCAGCAAAACTTTGACATCTGTGGTGGAGGAACTATGGGTTCCAAAGTTACTGTCGTAACCACTTCTGCTGGAAATCCGTCTGTCGTACGTATACTCTGTCATACGTCTTATCCAAACTCGGGGAGAAATAAGGTATATAAGGACGGTAGAGGTATTTAAATCTTTCCATTAGCTTCATGTCAAGGCAGGTTGGTGGAATTCATTCAACAAAACGTGATCCTCATCCACTGACACACCGGTTTGGAGCTCATATTCTAGGTTATAAAATATGCCGACCAACAGACAATCTTGACTATGACAAATTGATAAAAACCGTAAAGAAGAGATAAACGAGGATAATAACAGCCAGTGAAAAACGTAGATTATAATGCAAATATTTCGGTTAAGACCTCTGCTTGACCGTCCTCTGTGCAAAATAATAAAATAAAATACCGATAAAAATCCAAAATAACCCAGAAACTAAAATAGGACTATAACAAAATTAGACTATAAAAAATTTTTCTTCTCATAATTAGGATTTTGTTTTTATAATCTGGATTGTGAATTAGACAATCTTGCTGGAAAGCATAGGTTGTGGATTTTCGAATTTTCCCGTTCCACAAATTACAGCTCGCTAATCCAGTTTTATAAACCCGTCTTATAGTTAATTTTGCTCCACTGACAATTCTGAGTCTTGTTGCAAGAATCTGGCAGGGGAGAGTGGGGCTAGTTGAGACAGTTTTACATTTTATTTTTCTTCACCAAGCCATGCTTGGTATTATTTCACCATAAAAACATTCTTAAATTTCACACATTCTGTTACAAAAATGTATTTTTTATTCTGGTATAAACTAAACTAAGAAAGCGTGAAGTGGAGGCTATGGATAAAATCGCCGAGGATCTGGAGGATGAAGCTAGACAGCATAATAGTAATACATTGTACTGGCATGTTAATAAATCGAGAGAGAGTAGTCAATCCGGACTTGTCCCAGTTAAAGACAGGATCCACAATTAGTGATAAGGAAAGAGTTTAAGAGAGATGGGCAGAACATTTTGAGAATGTGCTAAACCGAGATAGGATTGCAGGAAAAGATATAGAGGAAATTGTAAAAAGTTTGTGATACCTTGGATGTGAAGGAAGATCTGGGTGCTGATAGTGTGGTAAATGAGTTTTGTTAAATATGGTGGCTCTGAGGTTAGAAATAAGTTGCTGAAGATCATGAATAGGATTTTTGAAAAAGGAAAGTACCTAACGATTTTAAGAAAACTTTAATTAAACCACTGTAAAAGCAATGTGATAAGAGTGAGTGTAGTAATTATCGAGGCATTAGCCTAGTCTCTGTAGGTAGCAAATTACTTAGTAATATGATACTGTTTAGACTGAGAGATGCTGTAGACAAAGTTTTAAGAGAAGAGCAGTGCTGTTTTAGAAAAGGTAGAGGGTGTGTTGACCAAATTTTCACTCTTGGGTGAACTGAGAAGTGCCTGAGTTGTCAAACACCTTTGGTCCTTAATTTTATAGATTATGAGCAAGCGTTCGAGTCTGTTGATAGAAGAGGTTTAAAAAAGGTTGATAGAAGAGTTGGTATACTTTGTATGGTATACCAGACAAATATATTAAAGTGATTAGTGTTATGTACGAGAATAACACTGCTGCGGTTAAGGTAGAAAATGAGGTTAGCAGCTGGTTTTGTATTAAATCTGGAGTTAAGTAGGGTTATGTTCTATCCCCCTTTATATGGATTATTTTGATGTATTTTGTCTTATGGACTCAGGAAAGGCAATGGGAGACCACTGAATCAAATGGGGAGGGAAAACTCTCCTGGACTTAGATTATGCTGAGGATTTAAGCATCCTAGATGAAAGTATGAGCAAAATGAATGAACTTTTATAGGTTTTGCGAGTTCAGAACGCTAGAATGGGTTTGAAAATTAATGTTAAGAAGACCAAGTCACTAATTCTAGGAATAAGTGAAGATGAAAAGGTGACGCTGGGTAACGAAAAGATTGACCTGGTGTCCGGCTTCACTTACCTTGGTATTATTATTAGTAAAGACGGTGGGAGCAGTGAAGACGGTAAAAGTAGAATAGCCAAGACTCAGGTTGTTTTTTCACTGTTAAAAAAGTTTGGAAGAATAGCAAGATAAGGCGACAAACCAAGATTAGAATATTAGAAGCTGCAGTGATGACAGTGGTTAAATATGGCTCTGAAGCATGTGTGCTCCGAAAAGCGGATGAAGATTTGCTAAATGTTTTCCAGAGAAATTGCGTACGGATTGTTCTGGGTACCCGGCTGACTGACCGTATTGCAATTAGTAGGCTGTACGAAAAATGGGGTTCAATCCCGCTTTCTAGGGCTATAATGAAAGAAAGGTTGAGATGGATAGGGCAAGTTTTGCGGATGAAGGATGGCAGATTTCCGAAGATTGGAATTATTTTACTGGACAGTTCAAAGTGTACCAACTTACCCGACATCGGGGCTAGTTGATATCACTATGGGGCAAGTTGATACTCTGGTAAGGATTGTAATAATTAGGTAAGGATTATTATTGTGGTACGGATTATAAGGATTGTAATAATTAGGCAATTATAGATCAAGATGCAAACGTTTTCATCAAGTACAATTCAAATTAAGTATAAAAAGTAAAATTCAAACGCATCTCTTCCCGTTAGTCGCCATTTTATAAACGTTTTCATTTTATGAACAAATCTAAACTACTGGATTGTATTTCACATCTGAGGTGCAGTTTCTACATGTGTTGAATTTCTTATTCTCAACATACACGACAAGTGCCCATCTCTTACCTACAAAATGCAATCATTAAATTCAATCCTAACCGAGGTTTGACTCGGAATATAGGTACAAACAAACTTAATTACTGAATTTCATTGCTATGGATTTGTAAAACTTCATTTTGCTGTTTCTTTTTTTCTTTTTCCTCAAACTCTGTTTTCAATTTTTCCTTAACAGACGTGCTCATTACAATTTCCGACTTCTGAGGCTGTTTTCCTTTTTTAGTCGGTTTTCTTTCGCCAGCTTTAGGAAACGGGTGGATGTTTACTACTACTGGACTCACAATGGCTGTTGTAGTGCCAGCACCTGATGAGGTTGGCTGGAGGGCCGTGTTGAAGTTGATGGACCTGCAGAAGAACTGTGTAAATCATTGATTGTTCCATTTAACGGAATTTTCTTCGATACCCGGTAGCTTTTAATATTCGCTGATTATATGGTACAATGCCGGATCCCTCAAATCCTGAAATTATGCTCTTGGGCATGATAGCTTTAGGAAAAGGAGTTTTGACTATTCCACACGTGGACTGAAAGATGTGAATCATGGTTGTCTAACAATGCCAGACATGAACTATCTTTTGATGAATGGACATTGTTATGAGTGTTTCATGAACTTGTAAGAAAAGAAGATCTCCTATCATCCACTCTGTTGTGTATAATGTACCAATAAAACCAGGTGACCCATTTGCAATAAAGTGCTCCTTACAAATACCATTGGAAAGATGTTTCCGATTGTGTTTGCAGCCATCGCCACAGTAACAGTCTGACCCCTCTTAGCTGATGTGGCCTTACCAACTTGTCATTTCTTAGCTACAATTTTATTTCGTCGTTGGACACTCTGAACTGCTGTCTTATCAACATTCCAATTATCCTTAAACTTGTACTGATCAATAGCGCATTCTAAGAGGTCGAAAAACATATCAACATTTGACGTGTTGAAACTTCTGGCTCGTCTGAGAATTGAACCATTATCGTGTGGGTGATTTGTGTTTGATCCAGATGTCGGGGACCGATACTTCTGAGTGGTTAGCCATGGCTAACTCATAGGCTAGCACTTTAATGTTATGAGAAGTCGACGCATAATATATTTTTTGATGAGTACGCTATATGACGTACTCTCTAAACACTAAATATTTGCCTCGGCCTAGCATAACCCATTGCGAGGTCCTCACTATCTGATTTTCTTTCTTTTTGATGAATAGAAACAATGTCATTTTGTTGATTTCGTAAGCTATAGCTGCCTCCCTTAATGTCATTTTTTCACCTTAACAGCTTCACATGTTTGTTTTTTTTAAATGATTGTATTGGTGTTTTGCCTATTTCCGTCTTCCTCTTGTACGTTTGTATCATGATCTAAATTGAAAAATGTAGAATCATGTGCTGGGGCACGTTGATATGCTGTTTCAATCTGCCCCTAGTGACCAAGTGTTATTTAAACTTTCATAATATAAAATTGTAATAACTAAATTAATCAAATCTTAATTAATTTACTCGCTGAAAACCGCTGAATAAAGTGTGATGGTAGTTGAGGGGTTCCGTCAAAACGTAGCACTTCTTTTTTCACTCAAATAAAATATAAACAATTAATTTCATTTATAAAGTCATACTGTTTTCGTCACACAGTAGCTAACTGTTTCATAACTCTGAAACTACCCATAAAGGTGCGTCACTGCACAGTAACTGATTCTCAATAACCCGCTTAAGGCTACTGATGGCTATGGATTTTAAATAATTTTTGTATCAACCTGCTCCCGTCTCAACTAGCCCCACACTCCCCTGAGTCAGTAGAACTGACCTAAACGGAACGTATATTGAGTCCAAGCTTTAATCCTCTGCCCCTTAGGGCATCAGGCCTCTTTACCTTATTAGCTATTAACTCTTCAAGTGCTAAAAAATGTTGTTCCTATTAATGTAATTTGCAGTTATCTTGCTGTAATTACGAAAATTATGGGTATATTTCTCCACCTAGTTTTTCTCTGTTCACAATCAGGTAAGAAGAAGAAAGGTATTCGTAAAAGAAATATCTAATATTTGTTGAATAACTTGTCTTACTTTAAAAAGAGGAAATGATTAAGGATGACTGTTTTTTCTCTCTGTTAATCAGGAAAGAAACTATCCGATCGATTGCGAAAAAAAAAATATTATGTCTTTTCTCTGAGAAGAAAATAGAACAAAATAAGAAATGGATGGAAAATTCTTGCCATCGGAAATAATAGAACTATCTTCACAAAATAGACAAAAGAAAAAATGTTCGGGCTTGATCATCATTCAAAATCATTAGTTTCTTTTATTAATGAATGAATTATTTATGTTTCCTAATTAATACGAAGTCTTTGTGAACTGGAGTTCAATATATCAAAAGAAAGAACGGTCAATTCCCAGGCTCAAAGTTACACGAAGTTGTTGACAATCAATTTTGAATAAATCGAAAAGCATGGTAATTTTACCAGTTGGCTAATGTCATTAACCAAAGTTAAACGGTCTACCTGCTCACAAAAGATAGAATGTGTGTCCTGTCCCCCATCCACCCTAAGAATGGTCTGGAAAATACGCCCTCGCATTGAGTTCAGAAAATTCAGGAAAAGTTTCCTCTCAGCCAAAAAAATGAATAAATAAAATGAGCAAAAAAAGAAAAAAAAATATGTCATATTTCCCTCTAATTGCTCTATGGCCAGGAATGCAGAGAAAAATGCACGCTGAAACAAAAAAAGAATGGCAAACTTTCTTTCACCACTAATTACCGGCTCTAAACATCGTGCTGCAGGGGTCTTGCGCAACAGACATTACCGACATACGTTTCCAATATAGCCCAGGGGCATCCACTCCAAAGGGCGTCAGAAGAAAAATTTGAATAAATAAAAACAGAAAGGAGGATAAAACAAGAAAAAGAAGAAAAGGTAACTTAGAAGTCACAAGTTTTTTTTTGTAATCAAACAGTTTGTAAGGAGCGACCCGGCTCAATAGTAACCGAAACTCTAAAAAACTACCTGCTTTTGATATTTTGATACCAATAGATACATCAAAAGAATCAGATTTAATGTTGATTTAAAATATATAAGTTTGATCAAGTTTGGTCCTATCCATCAAAAGTTAAGCGCCTGAGAAAATTTGGCTGATTTTCGAAAAAAGAGGGAAAGACCCCCTAAAAGTTATAGAACCTTAATGAAAATCACAACCATCATGTTCAGCGTATCAGAGAACCCTACTGTAGAGGTTTCAAGCTTCTATCTGAGAAAATGTGGAATTTTGTATTTTTTGCCAGAAGAAACATCACGGATGCGTGTTTTGTTTTTTTTCCGCAGAGGTGATCTTAACGACCCAGTTGTCCTAGAATATGGTGGCAGGGCTCATTGGAGCAGAAATTAAAAGTTCCAGTACCCTTTTTAAGTGACCAAAAAATGGATGGCACCTAGAGCCCCTCCCACGCTCCCGGGCTAAAAGTTATGAACTTTACTCAATGTTAACATATAGTATTGGTTATTGGGAAGTATATAGACGTTTTCAGGGGGATTTTTTCTGGTAGTGAGAGGGGATGGGTCGGGGGTTATGTGGGAGGATCATTACGTCGAGGAAATTTTCATGTGGAAAGGGACATTGCTATGAAGGGGGTGCCGGATTTCCCAGCATTATTTAAAAAAAAAGATCTGAAATTATATAAAAAAACAAGTTTTTTAACTGAAAGCAAGGAGCAACATCAAGACTTAAAACGAACAGAAATTATTACGTATATGATTGGGTTCGCCCCCTAATCAAAAACATGCTCTTTAAACCAAAGATTGTTTAGTACTTTCATAAGAGCTATTTATTCTAATTAATGGCCTTTGTGATTAAGGGGTCATTTTTAAAGAATTGTAACAAAATTCGAACTTTAGCGTAAAGAGCGAGGTATTGACTAGGGGGCGAACCCCCTAGTATACGTATTGAAAGTATATGACTATAGAAGTTCGTTACGTAAGTTAATTCGTAAGTTACGTATATGTATTACTAATAAAAACGTTCGTAAATAAAATTAAACAACTTTCGAGAAAGCCATTTAACCAAATAAAGGTAAAATTAATATGCAAATTTGGTGTTGATTATTCATGTACGGTGAGCCAAAATCAAAACCTCCATTTATTCAAAAGCTTTCAAAAATTAAATAAAAAAAAAGTTTTTTTAACTGAAAGTAAGGACCGACGTTAAAACTTAAAATGAACAGAAATTATTCCGTATATGAAAGGGACTGTCCCCTCCTCAACGCCTCGCTCTTTACGCTGAAGTTTGACTTTTCCAAAACTCTATTTTTTTAAACAATAAACAATTTTAGTGTAAAGAGCGAGGAGTTGAGGAGGGGACAGCCCCTTTCATATACGGAATAATTTCTGTTCGTTTTAAGTTTTAACGTCGGTCCTTACTTTCAGTTAAAAAAAACTTCTTTTTTTTTTTATTTAATCTCTGAAGGAACCAAACGAATCACCTGAATCACCAAAGGAGTGGCACTCGCTTGGTAATTCCGGCAGCAGGGCAAGCAGACATGGGATTAGAGGCCTATGTGTCTGACGAGACGAAGAGAGTTGAAATGTTGAATTATGAAAACGAAAATGAGTATAGAGCAGAAAAAAACAGGTGAAAAGTGTCGGGGGTCGCGTGAACATGGCCATGTAGTTAAAAGAAAGTGAAAGACACACACAACTTCAAATCAAGCAACGCTTATTAGTCGAAAGGGTTGTATTAAAATCGTTGTCTCGTTGGCTTATCATATATCCTGGAGAGCTGTAAATCCTGGAGTGAAAGGAAGATATCCATAGAGGAGGGCAATAAGAGACGTAAGACTAAATTAAACAACGAACAGCGAATTTTTAGAGTTGATCCTAGGAAAATGTGTTTAATTCTCCTAAGAATTCCAAAACTCTCCGATATCTTCATTTAATCAGACTAACATGATACGTCAAAGGGTGATTTTCATTTCGAAGCACGCCAAAGGAAGCTGACCAATCTTTGGGTTTACTAAGAGAAGCCCTTGAGAGGTAGATTTCAGACAGTTAAGGGTAAGCCTGAGAAGCCCGCAAGAAAATTATTAAGCTCGACTTGTCATAATTCAGGGCCAGGCAGTAAGCATCGTATCGAAAAATGTCCCTCTCAAACAAATTAACCAACGGGATACAGATATCAGGCTCAGCTCAGACAGTAGTACAAAGTGAACTTTCGTCAGCGAAAGCCGCTAGAAAGTCATTATCCATTGCTGGCTATGTGTCTTTTTTTTATGTTTAAAGACTTGTGGTGACATAAACGGAAACAAGCTAAAGATTTTTAGCCTATCACCTTGACAATGAGGTTACTAATGTAAATCAAGAACAGAACTGGCCTTAGAGCTGAACCTTGCGGGACAACGAACTCAACCTCT
Source organism: Artemia sp. Qi Xiang Cuo (assembly GCF_049724085.1). Classification (NCBI taxonomy): domain Eukaryota; kingdom Metazoa; phylum Arthropoda; class Branchiopoda; order Anostraca; family Artemiidae; genus Artemia; species Artemia sp. Qi Xiang Cuo. The sequence goes on from NC_142807.1 coordinate 4,005,401, forward strand.
GATCATCAACCCCCACACCTCTTCACCTTTTCATATCCTCCCTTTAATTTAAATGTTGATATGGCTATTCTTTTCAGAATAGTCAAAGGGTTCCCTCTTTGTATACATATGCTTCTTGCAACAAAATCAGTATTTTTACTGTGGGTTTTCCGAATTTAACGACAATTTTACATTAACATGTTGCTCGACACTTGTACTAAGTATTTCCAACGATTTCCAACGATACAGAATAAACTTCTCGGGCTTACAAAAGCCAGTTTGGTTATTTTCTATCTATACCTCATAATTACATACAAGTACATACACGTATATGCAGGGAATAGACTGAAAATGACAGTTAAGAAGAATCGACTGCCTTTGGCTCGTTTTCGTTAAACAACATCAGAAGAGTCATCGTCGTCATTAACCCACTGTTGCCAGCTGTCTCGCTTTTTTGTCTTTAGCCAAATTTTCATGCTCCATCCCATTGCCTAAGTCTTGCTGACCCTTTCCAGTCCTTTTTGCATTTTCTAGTTTGAAACTGAAAGCCAATAAGTCCTTACTTCTTTCGACTCGGCAGGTACGTCATTTGAAACATCATAGCCTGTTTTTTTTTCGTTTTTTTTTTTGCTATATTTTTGAAAAATCAAAGACGGACTATAATTCTTGGTTTGCGCGAAAATAGGCTCAGCTACTATATCTTGCCATTCCGTGGAATCAGACCTCACCAGCAAATGTGGTATGTTTAATCTCTATCTGATCGGGATTTTCAGGGTGTTTTGCTTTTTTTTTCTTTTTTTTTAAATGTGTCATGAAGATTTTCTATCCATTCGAGTTGTCTATCCGGTGAATCAGAATATTGTTTCTCTTTATATATAAATCCATTCGCAGTTGTGATGATTTTGCTTTAATCATTTATGATGCAATAATTTTAATTTCTGCTTTCAGCGCCTTCAACAAAATTTATTTATGCCATGCTGTCAAATCTCAACTCCCCCCTCTCCCTCCCCTTTGTGGGTTGAGCCTACTTGCCGCGTAATAAATTGTTAGGATTTTAAGCTCATGGAAAATTATCATATAGGTCAAAATATTCTGGGATAATACTATATTGTCATGTCCAAAACGAAGGAATTTTATCAAAATTATACGTAAGTGAATTAGAAGTTAAAAAAATTGTTCTGTCTTAATACTCTGGTCATATTTTTAATGATAGATCTGATTCATAGAATCATGGTTTGAATGTATAGTGTTTCAGAATTTCTAGATCAAAGATAATAAATTAATAAATAATTTTTCTTATCCATTACGATTATACAGAAAATGTCACATAATGAAGTACGAAGAAAACACGTACGGCCAATTAAAAAAAGAAAAAAGGGCAGAAAGAATAAATAATACATTCAAAGGTGCTGGCTAATAGCGTGTTAATGGTTATATTTGCGGTCCAGGGAAAAAGTGAATATGTGCACTCATTCCATAACAATTACAAAAGGGTCAGGTAAATTGTATTTAGCTGAGATTCTAGTAAGACGTGACTTTGCGTATGCTCTCGCAAAAATATAAAGAGCTGTGTTTCGCCAAAGAGAAAGAGAGATTATTGGCCTTTTCTTCTGTGTCAAGAACTGTGCTTGAATTTTACTGGGTCAAAGAACTTTGAACGGGACTATACTTACACTGAAGGGATAAAATTTTCACCTAATTGTCTATTTAGATTTTTTCGGTCATGCTTGATAAGCAGGGTAAATAGTCTAATATCAGACGTGACCGCTTTCTGGATATAGTTCCGTTTTAAAATTAGCTTTATTTTAAGCCAATTTTTGGGTTTAATTTAACTAAATAAAATTGGTTTTCGTGAGTTTACTTTGATGGTTTTCGTGAGCTGGTCGCATTATTCCTGATTTCCGAGCAGCCAAATAACCCTGCTTAGAAACACACTTACATGTATCAGATTGCCTTTTGGTCATACCTTGTACTGATTTAAGGCAGTAAACAGAATGCCAAACCTGACTGATTCTTTTGTGTGAAGTTTTAATACTGTAAATGAATGAAAGGTTTTGGGTTTCAACTATTTTATTAATAGTAAACTCTCAGTTTTTGTGGCTCCACTCTCCCGTAAAGGTATGAAATGGGTTTACACCCAAAGGTATGAAGTGGGCATAGCAATTTCAAATCCTCAATCTTGGCTTCTTAGAATTTCATGCAGTTTTTCTTTTTAGATACTCTCCGAGGAGAAGGCTCGGATGGAACTGATGGCAGAGAGCCTGGAGGAGGAAACTAGAAAAACCTTACGTCTAGAGTCAGAAATAGAGAAGCAGCCGCAGCAGCTGGATACAGAACGGCAACATTTCAAACTTCAGCTTTCTAAAGGAGAAAAGAGGTATCGTTACCTATATATTTCCTAAATTGAATTTTGCTGTTTTAATGAATGCCAAAATTATTAATTTATTACTGTAGTTATTATAGTTATAATATCGCTATCATTGAGTCATGGTTGTGGAACAAGGCAATAACAGCATTTATCGGCTTGGACTCGACGCCTGTTACTGTGTGACAAAAGTCCTGCTCCCAGTCTCTACTAAAGTTAATTGAGATTTAATTAGCCATTCCTATGAATGCCAAGAGTTTATTCCTTCACTTACAGGTTTCGTCGAACTTGGTGTCAATCATAGCAAAAGTTACGTTCAGTAATTGTTGAACATGTGCTATTTGGTTAATTGTGCCAGACCGCCTAGTAATTAGGCTACTGAAAAGAGATTTTGATTTCTTCATCATTAAGATTTGTGCTAAGTACAGGAAAAGATTTAGTATCAAAATATATATAATGTTGAAGTTTACGTTGTTTAATTCGTAAATGTGTATGTAAAATGTATAGTGTATGTTGTATAAATTGTAAACATAGAGGCTGAATGAGGTTTAGCTTGTTAAAAGGGACATATATGAGCCCAGATCTTAATTTCCGTCAGATGAGATGCCTCTTTCTTTTTTAAACGTGCTTGTGACAAGAATACGGGGACCCCCTATCTTTCTCCACCACTAAGTAAAACATTAATCCCAGCTTGTAAAAAGGCAAAATTAGGATTAGTTCTTACTAAGGTTGGTTAAGATGCAACACTTACTCCTCGTGGCCGCCACAGTGACTTGAGATTAACTGCCGCTCACCTCCCTCTCCCTTCATTGAGGCTATGTGGACTCTGGGCCCTCAAAATCACAACTAAGATATTAGCCGTTACACCTCACTCAGTCTGGTTGGGTTTGAACAACCTTTTCTTGAGTTTAGGTCCAATGTGGATTGAGTTTAGGCCCAATGTGTATATATATATCTATGTTCTCAAAAACGGCTCCATATTTTTTCGCAAAAATTGGTATCTTGGGATATTCTCGCATAAAAAAAAACCATGTAGATAGGTCAGAAGTTTGAGAAAATTCGTTAAGAGCCTTGATTTTGGTTTTTGCAAACTACGTCATGTAGTAAAAATTGCAATGACGTCATGACACTTGTCACACTTATGTGGAAAAAATGAAGATCTTCATGTATGGAGAAGTTAATATTAAATTGCTTAAAGAGCAAAAAAACTGGTAATTGCAAAAATATTTCCATATATTTTTACAAGGGATTACAACAATTCAAAACCTTAAAAAGGAAAACAAGAAGTTTCAAGCTTAGTAGAAATCGTTGTTAGAAATCAGACTTGCGATAATAATCATGTATCTTTGAATAGCCCTCAAAATGAAAAGATATTGAATTGCATAAAGAGCAAAAAACCAGTAATTGCAAAAATATTTGTATATATTTTAACAAGGGATTACCACAATTCAAAACCTTAAAGAATAAAACCAAAAGTTTGAACCTTAGTAGATATCGCTGTTAGAAATCGGACTTGCCTTAATAATAAAATATCTTTGGAAAAACGGCAGTATGAAAAGACAGCAACTTGTCTGTGGTTAGAAGACAAGCAACGAAGAGAATCCATATATAGAAGCCTGCCGAGTGTCGGGGCCCGGCGGCGAAGCAGGGCTCCCAGTACTGTATCATCGGGACGTGTACAGTACTATATATATATATATATATATAATATATATACTGAACTCAATTCTGAAACAGATGAGACGATGAGAGTGAACTCCCCCCCCCCCTTACTAATGTGAAATCAAGTACGAAACCCCAAAAGGAAAGACTAGGATAACTATTCGTTTAAAATCCGAATGCCTGTTCTTGTAGACGTCCCGATGAAAAGAATTTGAGGAACCCCTTTTACTCCCTCCCACAGAGTGCAAAACTGTCTTTTTTAGCGTTATCTTCGTCCTTAAAATTTCTTTCTAAGAGATATTACGACTGTTTCTCAACAGTGAAGGTGTCATAAGGTCTCAGTCACGAGACAGATTGTACTATTCCCACTCTAATGGTTCTAAAAGAAAATAGGCTGTAATTTTGCTGTAAATACCCCATATTGCGTAGATTATATCGAAGACTTTGGCTCTACGTCTTTTCCTATGATTTATTAATAATTATCGTCGTAGAAAAATAATTAGTTACAATGATTCTAATAGGCCTCTCCGCAAGTTTTGATTAATAGTTGAAATCGACTGTCATTCTTCTAACTAGAACCAGAAACCAGAGTCTGTCTCATAAGTTCCGGTGCACACACACACAAACTCCTGGGCAAGGGCTGCAAGTTATAGAAGTTGCCCAGTGTTTACAGATACGGTTGGTTTTTAGGAGAGGGTGGCATGTTTGACCCCGGGTCTCCAAAAATGCTTATCGCATTAAGGTGAAACTTTCAGAAAACGTTGAAGAGGATATCGAAATATGATCAGAAGGCTGCCAGTCCTCTTTGCATGGCCTTTTTAGCTGTCCTTTTCCAAACAAATTTGATAAAAATTTTGATATAGCCATTTTGTTCAAATCAGTCTACAGGTCAAATAACTACCTCTAGAGGGATGATATGACCCCCCACAGCCCCTGGGGCAAGGACTGTAATCTATGCAAATTGCCGAAAACGTTGAAGAGGATATCGAAATATGATCAGAAGGCAGCCAGTCCTCTTTGCATGGCCTTTTTAGCTGTTCTTTTCCAAACAAGTTTGATCAAAATTTTGAGATAGCTATTTTGTTCAAATCAGTCTAAAGGTCAAATAACTACCTCTAGAGGGATGATATGACCCCCCACAGCCCCTGGGGCAAGGACTGTAAGCTATGCAAATTGCCCATTATGTACATTTAGGTTTGTTTAGGAAAAGGTGCCATGTTTGATCCCGGGTCTCCAAATAGGCTTAGGGTATTAAGATGAAATTTTCTGGAAATGTTTGGAGGGATGTGTAACAAAATCAGAACCCATTAAGTGTATGCCGATTGTCAAGATGTTATTAAGTTGAACCTTTTCTGGTATGTTGAAGGGAACGTTTAAAGTGATTGGAGGGCAACCAGCCTAGTCCTCGCCACCTTCAGATAGCCATTTTGTTCAAATCAGTCTAAAACTCAAATAACTACCCCTCGGGGGATGATATGACCCACCACAGCCCCTGGGGCAAGGACTGTAAGCTATGCAAATTGCCCATTATGTACATTTAGGTTTGTTTTTTAGGAAAAGGTGCCATGTTTGATCCCGGGTCTCCAAATAGGCTTAGGGTATTAATATAAAATTTTCTATAAATGTTTGGAGGGATGTGTAACAAAACCAAAACACACTAAGTGTATGCTGATTGTCAAAAGCGCCTATCAGCAATATCTCAGCAACAGCTGATGTTATTAAGTTGAACCTTTTACAGTATGTTGAAAGGAACACCCTAGTCCTTGCCACCTTCAGTACTAATCAAAATTATGAGATACTAATTTTTTTAGAATAGTCAAAAGGTCGAATAAGTTTGCCTCCGGGGGTGACATAACCCCAACGGCCCCAGGAGCAAGGGTTGTAAATTATGCAACGTGCCCATTGTTTATGTATAGGATTTTATATTCGCAAAGTTTGGAATATTTAACTCTGGGTGGGTCTGAAAAGGCTATGGGTATTAAGGTGAAAGTTTATGAAATTTTTAGGTGGACGTTCAACTAAATCTAAAGACAGTATGTACGTCTAAGTCATCAGAAGGGCTGAGGGTATTATTTTTAAGCTTAGGGCATGTTGAGAAAGATGTTGGAAAGTGGTCTGAGTGCAACCCTGTCACCCTAGCCCTTTCAAGATCCCCTGCTCAATACTGATGAAAATTCTGAGATAGCCATTTTGTTCAGAATAGTCAAAAGGTCCGATAACTTTTTCTCCGGGGATGACACAACCCCCTTTGCCAAAGGTTATAATTTATGCAATCTGCCATTTTCACATGTAGGATTGGGTATTGAAGATGAGGGAATGTTTGAACCGGGCTGGGTCCGAAATGGCTAAACGTATTAATGTGAAACTTCAGAGAATGAAAAAAATTAAAAGACGCTATGTGCATCCAGGTTATTGAAAGAGCGTATTTGCAATATCTTAGGAACGGCTAATGGGATTTACTTGGAACTTTCAGGGTTATTATTACTACTACTGCGACTACGTCTACGACTACCTGCTACGAATTTGACTGTGACTGTGAGTCCAACAACGCGCTTGTGACTACTACTGCAACTACTTGGGACTGCGATTACGACTACTTGTGATTGTAACTACCCGTGGCTGTAACTTCCTGTGACTGTCACTGCAACTACTTGTGACTATGACTGCGATTACTTGCAACTACAAATATGACTACATGCGACTACGACTAATTGCGACGGCGGGTACTTACGATTGTGACTGCGACCACTTGCAACTACGATTACTTGCGATTTTAGCTACTACTACTCCGATTTTAACCGTGTCTGTGGCTGCTACTACAACTGTTACTGCTACCACTTCTACCAGTACTACTTCTACTATTGAATCAAATCAAAAGAGTTTAAGTACATCCAGGTTTTGAAAAAGTCTTTCTGTGAAGTTTCAGGAATGGCTAAGATTATAAACGGGAAAATTTCAGCAAATATTGAGGGAGATGTTAAACTAGTTCTAAAGACTGTATATGTTTCTAAATGCTCAAAAGGATGAATCTGTTATTTCTCAAGAACTGTTAATGGTATTAAGTTGATTTTCAGAGAATATTGAGGGGAGTGTAGCACTAAATCAAAGGACACTTGGTGAATCCAGGTCTTCAAAAGGGAGTATCTATATGGATTTCAGGAACCGGCTACTGGTATTAAGTTGAAACTTTCAGGGACTCCTAAGGGGGCTGTTAAACTAAATTAAAAGACATCATATGTATCTAGATCATGGGAACAGCACATCTCCAGATTATTTTGAGGTTACTAAGTTGAAACTTTCAGAGAACAGTTTGGGGGATGCTGAACTTAAAGACACCGTGTGCACCCCAGTTTTTAAAGGGACATATTTGTAATATGTCAGGAAGGCTAAGATTATTAATTTGAAACTTTCAGAAAATATCGAACAGGATTTTGAATTACATCGGAAGAGACCATATGAATCCAGGTTGTTAAAATGACATGTCTGCAATATCTCAGGAGCAGTAAGGGGTATTAAGTTTGAACTTCCTGAGAATATTGTGGGGGAGGTTGGATTTAATGAAAAGACCGTATGTGCATCCCAATTGTCAAGAGAGTGTATCTGCGATATCTCAGGAACGTTTAATGGTATTTAGTCGAGAATTTCAAGGAGTATTGAGGAGGATTTTGAACTAAATATGAAAATACTATGTGCAGCAAGGTAAGGGATCTTTTTATATATTGAAATAAAAAGAAAAAAACACTACTTGAATCCAGGTTGTTAAAAGGATTCATTTGAAGTGTTTCAAGTAGGGCTAGAGTGTCAAGTTCAAACTTCCAATGAATTTTGAGAGGGATTTTTCTCTCAATCAAAAGACATCATGTGCATCAGTGTTGTCAGAATGGCATATTTTCCACTCCATACCTAGCAAATGCTCAGGTCAAAGTTACAAATGAAAGAGTTTAACGATTTAGGAATAAAGAGAGCTCATTTATTCCCCTGTTATGCATTTATTCTCTTGTTCCATTTACATTCAAGTGTTATCTTTCCAAAAATCTATTTGGAGGATTCTTCTGGGTATATTACCTTTAAATTACTGTTGAATCAAAATCTTTGTTCAATAACCGGCCCAAACCTTCATTTCAAACTGAACGAAATCCTAAAAAATTGGATAAATATTCACTATATTAAACAATACCAAATCTTTGGCAATCAGAGGTAATAAAGGTAACAAGTACTGATATAAATAAATAATTAAATCCTGAAACGATCAAAGTGAATACTCAAGTCAAATTTAAAACGAATAAAAATCACTGGAAACGGGAGTTTGGCTATTCCCCCTCACCCTCCTATGATGGCTTATGTCGGCGATTTTTCAAAAATCAAAGCGCATTGTTAAAAATACATATAGTTTTCAATAAAACGCAAATTACATAATATGCAAATGATAGGTGGGTATGTATTGTCCGAAAAGTGACCATGACATTTGGAAAGAACTAAAAACAGGAAATCGAATGGTCATATTTTTATTTTATTAGCATGTTTCCTCTAGATGTACACAGAACCACAGAAAATTTACCACCTCCCCCTCCCCTGTTCAAGATAACATACCTCAACTTCTGCAAACCGATTGCAGGGGTTGATTTGACTGGGGGTTGAATGAAATAAAGATTTAGTCGAATGAGGGTTGAATTGAAAGAGGGTTGAGCTAAATAGCTTGTGTTACATCGGAACCGCACTTTTCATTTTGATCATAAAAAAGGAGTTAATGGTTAGTGTTAATCCACTTTCCCTTTTTTCATTATGGATTTTGGCGGAAAAGGGTGGTGTTTGGTTATTGAGGTGTTTTATTGAAGAGCGATGGTTTATGGAGATGTTTGAAAGCTCCTCTTCTTTTTTAAAAGTGTTTCTCTGAGTATTTGCCCAAATAGGGCAAATTCTCTGGGCAAATAGGGCAAAAGTGTTTCTCTGAGTATTCAGTCGTTTAATCCATTCATTTTTCATCACCAAGAAGAAATGATAGAAACTTTGAAGTTTGGAATGTACATTCAGGAAGGGGGGTATCAAGTTCTTCTTGATACTTCACTAATCTTGGCTATCAGACAGACATCATATGGGCTCCTGTATAACATGCAAAAATTACTCACAGACGGCAGTGCTACATTGCTCAACACCTTATCCATGCACATCCTCCTTGGAGCTGAGGATACCTCCAAAGAGACCGTGGAAAGAACCTCACAGATGCCTACTGCTGATGTTTTGGAGGCTAGGTCACCAATCCTTTTCTATCTGATAAGGAGCTTCCCATTGCAGTACATAAATATGTATCAACATATACATATGGTGTTTTAAGTTAAGGTGCACTTGTTAGATTACCTTATAAAATGCATTGAAATTTATGAAAATAGCTTCTTGTTTAGAAAAAAGAAGGTTTTTTTAGAGTTATAGATATGCAGTATAAATGCTTCTTCTGCACATTCACATAACATATGTGAAAATGAAACACGACTGAATCACAAATTGTGTCAGTGAAAATGAAAGTTGATTGTTTAAGTTGTTTATGTAAAAACCTGCACAAACATATAAATACTTAGAGATTTGAAACGATTGGAAATTCAATTTTTCATGGAAAAAGCTCCATATGCACTTACGTAGTTTATGGTAGTACCTGATTAAGATAGTACCCCCTTAAGAAAGGGTAGCTTTCCTTTGAAGGTATAGTTGTCCTTGGGAATCAACCGATTCTTAATTTGTGAGTTATTACGGACAATAAGAGGTATCGAATTTAGCTGATTAGTTTTTCTTATTTATTTTAACGGTTCAATGGGATAAGACTGATAAAATGCCATACTGCCTTAAAAACTTCAAAATTTTAAAACAACCAAATGAAAAATCAGAGAAAATCATGGTTTTCAGGTACGAAGAGACGAGATGGATCCAGGGGGAAAAATATGCTTTTGTTTTGGTGTCCTTGTAACTTTAAGTGACCTGGGGTGGTTTTAAATGCCAATACCCCTCCTCACTTGCAATGGTAGGTCCATGGGGGTTGGCCCCGGTGGGTTGGGTGCAGTTTACTTTTGGAGCTTCAAACTATATTTACAGGAATATGTCGGGCAAAAAGAGAAGCTTTAAGCAGCCTGAGATGATTTTAAAAGCCAATACTCCTCCTGACTTGCAACGGTTGGTCAATGGGGTTTGTCCCGGTGAGTTGGACGCAGTTTACTTTTGGAGTTTCAACCTATGTTTACACAAATATGTCATGTTGAGCCCATTATTATCAAAATGCTTAGCCCGGTCGTAAAATCCTACACCCGCCACTGCTCTTATGGAAACACTTGTGTCTATAGTACTCTTTATATTACATTTAGAATAATGACGCTTGCAAATAATTACAGTATGCAAAGCCTTTCTCCTATCCTCTCTTTATGGCTCCGTTATATGTGAGAACACTCAAAGCATAATATCTTTAACAGCTTAAGATAAGATGTTATTAGTTCCAAAGAGGACCGCAAGCATTAGTAGATCTTAATTCGGTTCTTATGTCAAGTAAGGAAAAAAGACAAAAATTACAAGCAGCTAATACACACAACAAACTTTAAAAACGAAATATGCCATTCAGAAATGATCAGTGTAAAAACTTCAAAAATTAAGTATAACATCGACTGCACAGCTATTTTTTCCAAAAAAAAATTATATATATTACACACGACAAACGTTAAAAAAAATAATAGAAAGGAAAGAGGGGGGAAGCTTCACTTATTTAATATTTCAGTTATATTGGTAGAAAATCTTCTTCTAAATCTTTCTGTGACAAATTCTATTGGATTAAAAATTGGAAAAGAGAAAACGAGGGAGGTAAGGTCTGGGGGGGGGGGGGTGATAAAAATCCATATTTGTACGGGGAAGAATTTTGGGTTAACGCAGATTTTTGTTCTCCTTTCCTGAAGAATAACTGGATTGGGTCTGCGAGGAAGGGAGATATAAGAACTTTACCCTCGTTAAAGATCAGTTTTTGGCATCACGTTGGAGTGGAAATGTCATGATCCCAAACAAGGCCGGCGGGCTCAAAAATTGGATTTATAAATGAGAGAGAAATTGAGTACTAATGAAAATTTGAGGGTAATAGGAGGAGAAAAAGAAGAGGGTTTCATCATCATTTGGCGTTGTTAGTCCCTAATTATTATCAATATTGCTTCCATTGCCTACTTTCAGAGCAAAGTTTAGGCAGTCCCTTCTGAAGATAACACTGTTTAGCTTATGGTCTTTTTCTATAGATCCCTGTCAATGTTAGTCTTTTAGATCAAGTTTCCGACAGAAATCTTGTTTACCTTGGCTGAAAATTGCAATTTTCGAGTGAGAGTTAGGTAGTTGTGAAGTATATGGTAAAGCCTTTTTACTGTTGTCTGCTACAGTTGACCTGAGTTTATGGCTCCTTTTTTACGATATTTTACATTTTGAGTGACTAAAGAAGTTCTTGTAGTGCCATATATATCGCGTAGCAAAGGTTCTCCAGGTCTGGATTAGATACCTCATCAAAATTGAGAAAAACTCGAGTTGTTTATGAGTCGAATATCCTCGGGGATCACAATTTATATGCAATCTAAGTTTTAGTTTTCAGTCTAAAAATCAGATTCATGGTTCCGTTAAAAAGTTAGGTTTTATTTGATGACAAGTTAAGTATATAACTTCTAATCTGATTAAAGCCGTTGCAATCCCATAAATATGATATTCAGAAGTCAAACCTTAAGTTGTTTATATCTAAAACACGCCGATGGGGCAACTATTAGTCTGTCAAGGCGTTAGTTTAATCCTGCTCTCCAGTTTGTAAAACTTGGAATTTGAAGCTTTCCATAACAAGTATCTAAAGTGTTGGTGGAATTGGCCTATATGAGTGCCATGAAAAATCCATTTGAAAAATAAGAGATACGGTGCTAACAATAAACAGATGATCGGTCGGTTTTAAAATGAAAGAACTGCTTTGATGCAAGCACCGAAGTCATTTCAAAGAAAAGACGTAACGAAATTGTCCCTTTTTGTTTTTTACCTTAAATATAAACTTCCCATTACGTGGAATACGTTGTTAGATTCTATTCCACAGAAACATTTTCAAAGAAATATTTGTAAATCAAAGATCAAGTATGAATTTTCCTCCCTAAGCAATTCAATTGTTTCAATCACAAGTTCAAATTTTCTGCCGCCCTCGAGTTCCTGAATCTGATTCTAGCACTACTACTAATAGTACTTCTGTGTTAGAGCTTATTTGAATATCTTGGTTGCTTTTATGAAAAAAAAAAAACACCTTTCCCTTTGATAGTCCCTTATATAACACTAATAATGTATTTCTCCATTAAATGAATATTGTCATACACCATAGGTGTTTTTTTTTTAAACTGGTTATCTACATTATCAACTGACGCAATATATTTTGCAGCAACAGTCCAGATCAACAGTCCAGAGTTGCAGCTCTTCTGAAGGAACATATCCAAACAAATAGATCAGCAACTTTTAGTTTCTGATTTTCTGTGATGTTAATAGTCATGTTTGTGGCAATTTTTATGAGAACATACAGTTTAATTGCTTTTCCTTTTGTAGATGTAAAGAACTCGAAGTAACTGTTGAACGACTTCAAGCAGAATTAGACTCGTTCAAACAGAATTTGCCAGCTACAGGCAATTACCTACACCAGTCAATGCAATCCTTTCCCCGCACATCACCGCCATTGAATTCAAAGCAACCTCCAATAACACCTCCACGAACTGTTCAGTCGAACCAATTGAGCACTTCTAGGTCTGGTTCGAATTTAGCGAGAGGAGGGTCACCCAGTGTAGATGATCTGCCAGTTCCTCCACCAGCAGTGTTAGTAGGGAGTATGAGACAAAACCAGCCTGTGGCAACTGTTAATAGCACTCCAGTAATGCTTCCTAGTAAGTTTTGTCCTTATTTACTCTTTAAATCTATGGTGCATCTTAGTATAAAGCAGGACTTCAGTCCAATACCTCATACTCATATGAATCACGTTGAGGGATAAGAGGCTCTTAATGCCTGCTATTTTTTGTAAAAAAAAACAAAAAAACTATCGAATGAAAATTAATCTGCTTCGAGTTTTCAACAGTTAAATAAGTTTTCCATCAAGCAAGGGGACAAAGTCAGTTCGCGACTGAAGATGGCGTACTTGTGCTCTTTTGATGAAGAAGCATAAGCGAATGAGATGCTCTGTGGTGTGCCAGCTAAAAAAAACCATGTCCTCTGAGCACACTCTATTTAACCGTCACCATATGTATATTAAGATCGGAAAATTTACACTCGGGTTTGGCTTTTTATTCAAAATTTTTTAAGATATTAAAGCTTAAAATCGTTTTGCGAGCCTCAGCATTAGTAAATTCTCTGTGGATTAGCCATCATTGAGAACTGTCGACTTTTTGTGGTTCGACTGTAAAATTTGACTGAAAAAATTATTATTTTTTACGTTTCTTTTCTGGCCATCTGGGTCAATCAAAGCGAGTGGCACCACAAAGAACTCCCAATGTTGCCAAATTGCTCAAATGATAAATCTTGTGAGCTGATTTCTAACGCTTTCCTCGCAGGTATACTAGAACATTTTTAGGGACTTCCCTTTCCTGAACTTTAAAAGACAATTCTGCTCCACTCTCATGTATTTCTATCTCCGGCACAAAACTTGAGAAGCTAAATGGTTATTCCAGCATTTCTGGGAAAGAAGATGTGGGCTTCTCGTTTTCTGTCATTTATTTGGATCTCCTATTTGAATTCTACAAATTATGGCAAGACCGTCCAATCAATTCTAGATAATCTATATCTATATCGACGAGAACGGTCTATAGTCTATATCGACGGTATATAGTCTATATAGAATGGTATATAGTCTATATCGACGAGAACGGGTGATTCTTTAAGGTAGCGCATCCCCTTAAGTACAAGGGCAGTTGGAATGGGATAAAAATTAATCACAAAAACCTCAAGAAAGAAAAAGCTAAATGATTCGCAATTACTTTACACAATTAAACTTCCAGTTCAAATGTTTTAATCAGTAAAATTACCAATTGGTCAGAGTCTGAAAATCAGCACAAAGGTTCTAATTTGTCTGCCAGACATACAGGATTGTCATTGTTTAGACTGTAAACCTGAATAAGCTTTCTAGATCTCTTATCAGCCAAAGAACTTTCAACTTCGCTCTTTATTTCCGTAAGACAAACTTTGCTTTAAAATCGGTCATACAAATTAGAGAAAGTAGTGCCTAAAAAGTGATTATCTACTGTAGCGCTTTTGGGAATTGACTTATCAGTGGTTAAAAATACATATAATAGTATCCTGAAGCAATTTCAATGGAGGGGTTGAAATCTCGTAAATTTTATCAAACTAATTGAGCATTTACAAAAACAAAAAAGAGAAAAACCAAATTTGATTTTCAAGTAGGTTTAGGAAGGTTTTTTAACTCCCTTCCCCCGCCCTTTCGATATTTTCACCTTGCATCACGTATAGATGCAAGAACCATTTCATTTTGTAAAAATATAGCGAACCAGTTTTATTAATTTGGCGAAATTTTTAATTCGGATAATCAAATAGGACTGTACACTTTTAACATCAAAATCAGGGCAAGCGCTAATCAAACCACCAGTGAAAAAAAAATATATGTATATATATATAATTAATTAAAGTAAAATTTGAAAATTATCCTGTTGTTTAAGATAAGTTTATTTTTGCCCGCTTACAACATACAAAAAAAAGAAGCGGAGTAAAGAAAGAGAGAAAAAAAAATACATGTATATATATAATTAAAAATCAACTTCTAAACAAGAAAAATGGATAATATAAAATTAATCCAAACATCACGGATAAATAATATTCAAAGCCTGAAAATGAAGTAAACGGTTTAAACTTTTCTTAAACGTACCGCGCTCTATTGAATCGATTAATTCTAAAGGGTCAGGGATACAATGTTATTGCAAAATGAAACTGTTCTTGTAATACAGCGGGAATCTTAATAAAAACTTCAGATAGCGACAAAATCCCGATCGAACCTTTAAGTGTTCAGTATTAGACAGCGAATCCCAAAGAGGTGAAATATATAGCGCATAAGGCAGAGCTAGGTCACTATATAGTTTAGCAAATACACGCTCACTATAACTATACTTAAGTACAGCAAGTTTGGCATAGCTGGCGCGAAAACCTGATATGACATGTTCAACGGTAAGAATACGAGTACTACGCTTATCGGGACCAAACAAATTTCTCTATTAAGGGCTAGGCACATGTAGCTGATTTCGGGAACCGATTGCAGCATCAGTGGACAAACGATAGCGGTAAGAAAAATTGGTTGAAAGAAAAATATATTGCGTATAATTTTCAAAACAAAAAATCATGGGACAAATAGTCAACTGAAGTTTATTAATAGTTAGTTGCTCAATCAAGTTGCTTGATTGATCTCAGCTCAGTTTTCAGTTTATTTCTCAGCTCAATAGTGGGGTCTTTCACCACAGATACCTCTGGCTGACTATTTATTTGTATCCTTTTTTTTGTGATGATCATGATGAAAATCAGCGCTGATTTTCTAAATCGGCGCCGAAAATTAGAAAATTTCTCAAGCTCAAATCGACGCCGAAAATCGGCGCTGATTTGGAAATCAGTTCCCGAATTCAACTACGTGTGCCCAGCCCTTTACTGTTAATTTACTTCATTTTTGGGCGTATATATGTTACTGTGAATGTCTGAAATCTGGTTAATGTCGACATTCACAGGTGAATGTCCGAAATCCCCTTTTCTCTGCTAGGATTCAATTAGCTTTGCGTATCAGCTTTTTCACTCTTATGCAAGCTGTGATGGTAAAAGTTAGTTAGGTTCGGTTAAGGTTAAATTTGGTTATAAATCTCAGAACTGGGTTAAAAATCTAACCTAACCTCACCCGACCTTCCACCATCAAACCTTGCATAAAACTGAAAAAGTTGACTGGCAACGCTGACTAAATCCAAGGAGAAAAAAAGTATTTTCGACATTCACCGGTTTTTACTAGAACTGATATTTCTAGTAAAATCAGAATGATTTTGGGCTTAGCATAAAGAACACAACATCTTTTTTCTTATCTACCTAAATTAATTTGTTCAGCTTATCATAGGCAGCCGTAAGTAAAGAGTGATAAGGCTTCAGCGTTTTTGTTGTTTGTTTTAAGTCTTATCGTATGGAAGGAGTTGTCGTAGAAACTTCGGGGGAGGGGGTTCACTCAATTGGAAAATGAAAGTTCTAGTGCCAATTTCATAATTCAAAAAGGATTGGAGGGCAACCATCCCTCCCCTCTCAGGCCCCTTTTACCGCCTTACCCCAGAGACTTCCGATTAAAATTTTTAGATAACCATGTTGTTTAAAATAGTTAAAAGCTCCAGTAACTATGACGTCGGGGTTGACTTGACCCCCTTCCCACAGTCCTTTGGGCAAGGGTTCTAAGTCATGCAAGTTGCACTTTGTTTGCATATAGCTTTTGTAATTGGAAAAGGGGGTTTGTTTGGTCCTGTGTCTTTAAAAAGGTTAATGGTATTAAGGTGCAACTTTCAGGGAAGCGTTGAGAGAGGTGTTGAACTAAATCAAAATACATTGTGTACTTAAAGTGCACAAATACAGGTTGTCTTAAAGTGTGTATCAGCAATATCTCAGGAACGGCTTAGAATAATAATTTGAACCTTTCAATGCATTTTGAGGGGGGTGTTGAACTAAGCAAAAGACACTTATGTGCGTACGACTACTGTGCTTATTATTACTATAACTATTACTACTCTTACTGCAACTAATATTGCTACGATTACTATTGCTATGACTACTTCTACTATTGCTGCGACCACTTACGACTTCGATTACTTGTGACTCTGACTGCTTGCGCCTGCGATTTTGTCTGTGACTGTGACTACTAGTACTACTACCACAGGTAGTGGTCTAAATCAAAAGGGTTAAAATGCATTCCGGCTGTGAAAACGATTTTGATTTTTAAATTATTGGTAAATACGTACAGATTATTTTGTGTGCAAACTATTGGTAAATACTACATACAGATTATTTTGTGTGCAAACTTTTTTAAGATTCGTTGTGATTTTTGGGATGTATGGGAGGTAAACTATATTTGAGGGCTTATCGGCATTCTCACATGGTAAACTACCATTGATTCTACGGGAGTGTCTTTTCAGTCTACGGAAAAGTGTATTATTAATAAATAAAATACGATGCCCATTTCCAAAAAAATATGTCCCTGATAAAGTTTAGTTCTGCTGTGATGTGGGAATTAGACCAAATGCTTGGGTACGATTGACGAGAGAGATTACGACAATTCTTTCTACTTGTAGGGGGTGGTTTGTTTTGAAATGCAAATATTTATTGTTTTGTGTTGGTTTTCTGCAAATAATAAAATTGAGTTAATCTATGCTACGAACAATTAACATATCTAGGAATTTGCAATTTTAATTTCTAAGGTAAACTGTAAATTTCTATCATATGTATTAAGATGATTTAAAAAATTCCTTAGTTCATTTTCTCCATAATTCCAAATACGATACTCGATAAATATATGAAACTCAAAATGAACAGAAACTACCAAAAACAGGACTTAACATTAGGAAATTTTTTTTTTCTTTTTTACGAGAATCTAAGTGACAACCAGGGGTGAAAACTGGATTTTTCTTTACATAACTTAATCTTTCTAATTCGGTGTCCTCAACTCATCGACGTATCGTTTATACAGTTATAACTTAATTGCATGTTTCACAGGATATATGAAGCATAAATACCTATAACTGACTTCTTGCTTTTTTTTATTTTTTTTTCAAACATCCTATAATTATATTTATCGAATAACAGTATTAAATTTTCTCCATTTAGCCACTGGCATAGCCAAATCGGTCAGTCCTAACTCAATGGGCATGGGTTTAACTAGTACAATTCGACCTCTACCTTTGAACGCTTCAGATGTACAGCGGAAACAGTCTTCCAATTATCACAATGCCGCTGAATCGACGCAGGCTTTATTAGCTGGCATAGAGCAAACTTTAGCCCAGGTAAGTCAGGTAGCTTATTGCTCAAGTCTTTTTGTTATGACAAAGTTCTTGATGCCTGGCTTTTAAAAACTTGAGCCAATAGTCAATGATTAACCACTAGTGGTTAATGATTGGCCACTAGTCAATGGTCACTTGACCAATGATTGGCCACTAGTCAATCCCCAATGATTGACCACAGTGATTAGCCACTAGTCAATGGTTATGTGTACATAATTGTGTCAGTTGATTTTTTTTTTCAAAGAATCATCAAATGGATTTACTGGGATAAAATCCTCAGTAGATTATTCCAAATGGAGGTACGGTGTCTTGCAAAGCTGTTCTTTACGTTTTCAGTGCAGAATCCATCCGTTTTTAGGCAGTCCAATCGTATCATGTTCCTGCGTTTTTACCGTATTGGCTCGGCAAACGGTGGTACAATTATAGATGACTCGTCGGAGAGAGGGGGGGGGTAGTGGATGTAGTTGTTTAGAACAGCTATTGACGCCACAATAAGTCACTCGCTGTGAGGTTTTAAAGTTATCTGATGATGCTTGAATTGTTATTTTCGGTCCTTTGGAGAGATGCCGATAGATTTGTACGTTTCCCTGCAAAAAGCGAGATTTCCCTACGTCACGGGATTTGCGATACATGTTCAAAAAAATTGATTTACTGCTCTTACACAAAGTAATGCCATGAATATGCTTTTTCTATGTAGCATCCTGGGTTAACCAAAGCTCAATGCTCAAAAGTAGAAATATCTAAAGAAGAGCTGTTAGAATCGGGCTTGGATCAACTGGCTCTACATGTGATGAAGGATGTCATGACTCCACCCTACTTTACTCGAAACCGAGGATGACGAAATGTCATCTTCTGACTATGAAATTTTGGCTTCCTTCATTTAAAGATAACCCTTTAACCTTTGCCTATGCAAGATTTGGATATCAAAGAGCTGGTAGACTCGAGCTAGAATGTTCGCAGTAAAGATGGTGTATCACATAACATAAAGTTTAATGAAGAGGGGACAAAACGGAATATACGTTTCGAGTTTTAGACTGTAATTAAGGACCATTTGAATGCGCAAAGATTCATCTTTTTAGGCATCGAAAATGCGGCAAGATGGGGGGGGGTGCGGGAGGTGGGTAGCAAAAGCACGCATGGGATGGAGCGGGCTACCGTCCAATCATTTTCTACCCTTAAAAGGGGGACTGAAACTACCAATTTACGTGATTTTCCTCTTAGGTTTCTACGACTCCTCCCCCTTGTATACGAAGTGGCCTGGGAAAAATAACATATCGAAGGCGCAAGACCGTTTACTTACGCAGCGCCACAGTGTTGCTTCTATAACTAAATATTATAATATAAATAAAATAATATTAGCAGAGTATAAAGGTTAAAACGTAGTTCCAGTTTCTAGACTGTACTTAAGGACCAGATGTATGCGCATGGATTCTTCATTTCAGGTATCGGCGGTGTGGCAAAATAGTTCTGATATCAGACTCCGTTTTTGAACTATTTACGTAAATAAGAAAATAGGAATCGTACAGCCGAAAAAAAAACAGTGTTATTGAAAACAAAACAAGATGAAAAATTGAATCTATCGATAGAACTCGGTTAGTTTAAGATTTTCAATTGTATACTTACTTACTTTACTTTCGACGGGAACCAGACGATCAATTGTCCTGCCCGGCACCAAAGGATCTTGGGATTACTTCCAACGACCACTTGGACATGTCGGCTGCACCTTCTCCAGCGACCTTCAGCCAGTCTTTGTCCCATCTTTGACCGTGTCTCCTGAATCCTCCACACGGTTCCAGGTCATCCTTGAATTTTTGCCACAGGTTCTTCTTTTGTCCTCCTGGTTGACGTTTCCAGGAAGGGGACGCAGACAAGGACGTCTCGGCATATCGTGCCTTCGGGACGGCGCAGTGTGTGGCCGAGGAGCTTCAGGCGACGTCTTTTAAATATAAGCGATAGCTCTTCTTACTGAGTTATGTCGACTAGGAGGTGGATTGATCCGATGAATTGATTTTCAAATATTAAAAATGGGACAATAAGCAATTCAACTGCCCAATTGGAGAGACAATCTCGAATACTGGATAATAAACCAAAATAATGCTTATCCTCGTAGATGAAAAAGGAAAAAAAAAAATCAAGTTAAAACAATTTTTACCAATTATATTTATAAGTAGATTCAGCTATAAGTCTTTTTCGCCTTCTCTTTAAAGAACTACTTGGCTACTCTGTAAGTCAATCAAAAATATTAATTTGCCGTTAACGGGATCATATATTGGAAATTAAGACAATATATTTTATTCTTACAGTAGTCAATTTATATGCTTGAATATACCTAGCTATTAGGGAGAATCGATGTTTAGTGAATATATTAAGATCAAACGATAAATTATTTGCATGCTGAATATTAAAAAAATATTGTGATAACAGGAGATGCAATCCTGACAAAAGAGCCATCATATTTAGAAACCTTTGTATCATTTCAATAATGCTGTCTTTAATTTACCGTTTTAATTTAATTTTTCAATGGTATCAAATATTACCATTTTTTTACGATTTCGTTATTATTGGTCAATATAATAATGACTGACACATACCTGTATTCCTTTTTTTCTTTTTTTTTTTGCTCATTTAATTATTTTTTTTTTATATGCTTATTTATTGGGACTGTCTGCATCTTTTACCTACCTTTTATTTTTCATCTTGAGAAATTAGTCTTGTGGATCGTTTCACTTTCTTATGTACTATTATTTGTAAGGAAGGCCGATGTACTAAAATGTGAATGTTCAGAGGTGCCATCAAAAAAAGTTTTCGTTGGTAAGGAAAATAGATACAGAAAATGAGCGTATATAGGAACGGGTTAACAGCAAATGTATTCTGGGAATAGAGTAGAAGGTGGAAATTCACAGTATAATTACTTTGGCAGCGTAATAGCGCTGCCTTAGTAATGAGTGATGTGGGCATAATGTTTTTTTTTTTTCAAACCAGGGCAACTGGTATAGAAATCGCAGGAACTGCCAAAGGGGCTCATTCGACTGGAAATCGAAATTTCTAGTGCCCTTTCAAGAGTCGAAAATGATTGGAGGTCGAACAGACTTCACTCCCCCTCACTCCCATCATTTCCCCTAACACATCCAAACAAAATGTTGTTATAACCTTTTTGTTCAGCATAGTTGAAAGGACCAGTAATTATGTCTTTGGGGATGACAGTCCTCAGGGCAAGAGCTGTAAATTATCCCCCAGTGGCATGTAAGGCTTATATGGAAGGGGTGGTCGTATGAATTTCGGAGGGGGCTCATTTGATTCGAAATAAGAAATTTAATGCCCTTTTTACAGTGATCAGAGTGATCAGAATTAAAGATATCAATGCTTATAATGCCACAATATCCCAGAGCCCAGGGGCAAGGGTTGTAAGCTATGCTCCGGTGTATTTAAGGCTTTATGGAACGGATAGTCGTATAAGCTTCTTATGGGGCTCATTTGATTGGAAATAGAAAGTTGCAGTGCCCTTTTTAAGAGTCAAAAGTGACTTGAGAGAAACCAGCCCCCCTCCTCGCCCATCGCTCCCCAAAAAACAGCCAATCAAAATTCTAATAGAGCTATTTTGTTCAGTATTGCTGAAAGGTCCAGTAATTATGTGTTTGGGGATGTCAACCCCCCAGAGTCCTCAGAGCAAGGGCTCTAAGTTCAGTAATTAATCTATCGTTTACAGGTGGTATATGTTATTGAGAAAGGTATATTTGATCTTTACTTTCCAAAAAGACAAAGGGCATTCAGGTGAGCCTTTCAGAGAGTCTTGAGGGAAGGCTGAACTAAATCAACACATTATGTTCTTACGGGTTGTCAAATGGGCGTAACTCACGAATTACTAAGTATATTAATTTTCAGGAAATGATAATCAGAGCTTTCAGGAAATGATAAGAGTTGGTTGTGGCGGATTTTGAACTAGCCAGAAGACACTAGGTGTATACTTTTAATAGAACTTCTACGGTTACTGTGACTAATGACACTAAAATTTTGGGTGAAACTTAGGGAACTTTTAGGGGGAGTTTCGATTAAACGAAAAGATTATATGCATATAGGTTTTCAAATGGGCATAAAAGGTAACGCTGCATGCCAATATCATAGGTAACGCTGCTCTATCATAGCTAGTAATTTCATTGAAACTTTTAAAGGAGCTAATTGAATTGGAAATTAAAAGTTCTAGTGCCCTTGTTACGATTCAAAAGTGATTTGAGGGAAAGCAGCCCTCCTCCTTAGCCCATGATTTTCCAAACATATCCAGTCAAAATTTTGAGACCACCATTTTGTCCAGTAGCTATGTCTCTAGGGATATTCGGTATGCCCACCCCCACGGTTCTGCAATTTGCCCATTATGCTTTAATACTAAATAAAAAGGCATTGTGTTTATGCTGGTTGCCAATAAGACATCTCAGCAATATCCCAAGAACGACTGAGGGTATTTAGTTACAACTTTCACGGCTACTACCGTTACTACTTCTGTTCTTGCAATTTAACAAAATAGAAAGAGTGTAATCGTTTCCCAAAACACATCCAATCAAAATTTTGAGATAGCCATTTTGTTCAGCATAGTTGAAATGTCTAGTAATTATATCTTTGAGGATCACACCCTCCCCTCCACAACCCGCAGGACAAGGGCTGTACGCAACATATAAGGTTTTTATGGAAGGGGTGATCGTCTAAACTTTGGAGCGGGCTCTTTCGATTAGAAATCAGTGGTTTAAGGGCCCTTTTTAAGCGTTAAAAGTGATCCGAGGGCAACTAGCCCCCCTCCAAGTCCTCTTTTATTTGTCATTTCTCAAGACTAGGATTCTTGTAGAAAAAACCGAAAAGATATAAAATATTGATTTCTTTTTCCATGAAAAAGACTATGTCAATAAAAAACGAACAGAAATTAATTAAAAAAAAATTGTTCCACAAAGTCAGTTTTTCAAAGAAAAGTAAAGAGCTCCATTAAACCAAAAATGAGCAGAACTAAAATCAAATAATCTTCCAAGCGTAAAACTACCAAATAGAAAACAAAACAAAAAAAAAGCGTAAAGCTATACTGAAAAAAGTTAAATGAACGTGGATTTTCAGTTTAATATACACATACTGATATTCATTCCTTAAAGTCTTAAAAAAAATTATATATTAAAGTAAGAAAAGTGAAAACATTTAAAATGTATTCGGTTTTCAATAAAGTGTCAACTATTTTCTGGTCTTGAGAAGGCATTAAGGTTGTCAGCCCTACTCATGTTAATTTCTACTCGTTTTGTGTTTGACTCGGTTATTTATAGTAATTTCTGATCGGTTTGAGTTTCATTTATTTATTGATGGTGATTTATGGTAGTTTTACGCTAGGAAGATTATTTGACTTTATTTCTGCTTTTTTTTTTATTTAATGGAGCCTTTTACTTTTCTTTGAAAAATTTGTTTTGTTGAAAGTCTTTTTATTAATCGTATAAAATAAATAATTATCTATAGCGTTTCAGCAACATATATAGTAGTCTACAGAATTAACTTTTATTATAGTATATAACGAAATCTAGCCCACAGTAATTGAAATATTAAAATAAATCGCCATGTAAATCATGATGCAGCACACTTATGATCTAATTCAAGTATGTTTTGAAAATTTGCCTCTCTGGGGTATGGTTCCATATTTGACTGACTTCGCTGCCTGAATCCATGTGGTTCGTCTTTTACTATTCCAACTAAGAAAAAGCCATATGCCTTTTGCTGCGTTTAATTATCTTTGAAAAAAAAACTACTAAAAAGAACAACCTGGACCATCAAACTTGACAAGATTAATCCGAACGGTTAAAGCAAATATAGTACAGAATATAAGGCAACATAAAGAACAAACCACAAATCTAGTAAAGAACAAACCAAAATCGTGGTTGCAGTGGTAGCTGCAACCTAATAAAATCTGTTAAACAACGAATCACTAATCTAGTAAAAAAAAAAAAAAAAAAAGAATCTGGTAAAGAACATACCAACTAGTAAAGAACCAATCATGAATCAAGAATCATAAATCACCGAACAAACAAAGAACTGTGGTTGCAGCGATACCTGCAATCTATTAAAAGATGATTACATCCCGTAGTAACCAAACAAAATTGCCTAAAATTTACATATAGAGCTGAATACTGATGCATCTTCTGCAACCTATTAAAAGTCGAATACGGTCAATAGTATCAAAAAATAGAATAAAACTCTTAAAAATAGTATCAGATGGAAACAAAAAAAAAGTTTGTTTTGAAACTGGGGCATGGTGCCATATTTGACTGACTTCGCTGTCTGATTCCCTGTGGTTTGCCTTTTACTATTCCAACAAAGAAAAACCATAAACTTTTTTCAGTGTGTTTATTATAGTAAATTAATTTAAAAACTCTTTCCACGGATCAAGTTTTTCAAATAAAGAACTCCATTAAACGAAAAATGATCAGAAATAAAGTCAAATAATCTTCAAGCGTAAAACTACCACAAAGCACCATTATTAAATAAATGAAACCCAAAACGAACAGAAATGACAATAAATAACCGAGTCTAACTCAAAGCGAGCAAAAATTAATATGAGTAAGGCTTTCAACCCCCATACCTTCTCAAGACCAGAACATAATTTGCACTTTACTGAAAACAAAATGTATTGTAAATGAGATCACATTTCTACTTTAATAAATAAAAATAGTTAAGACTTTCCGGAATAAATATCAGTTTATGTATATTAAACTGACAATACACGGTCGTTTTTTTTTTTTTTTTTTTTTTTTTTTTTTTTTTTTTTTTTTTTTTTTTTTTTGCAGTAAAGTGCAAATTATGCCCTGGTCTTGAGAAGGCCTGTGGGTTTTCAGCCCCACTCATGTTAATTTCTGCTCGTTTTGAGTTTCACCCAGTTATTTACTGTAATTTCTGTTCGTTTGGGGTTTCATTTATATATTTATGTTCATCTTTTGGTAGCTTTACGCTTGGAAGATTATCTTACTTAATTTTTGCTCATTTTCGGTTTAATGGACCTCTTTACTTTTCTTTGAAAAACCTATTTTGTATTTAAAGTTTTTTAGGTTAAGACGGTTTGATCACATGTCATGGATGAACAGTAAAGTGGCCTACTATCATGCTCATGAGCAATACATAAATTTTCAGGTTGGATAAATTGCAGTTTTGTCTACTAATTTTTTAAAAGAATTTGCCTACAACTATTTATCATGCAGGTATCTCCAGATAGAGCAACTGCCAGGCCATTTCCTTCAGCTAATTCCCAGAATCAACTGGCTCCAGTGGCGAGTAGGGTAGCTGTTCAAGCTTCTCCGGGATCTAAAGTCTATACAACTAGTCATGGTGGAAAAGTAACATTTCATGTTACAACAAGCGTTGCTACGCCAGCACTGGCTACGATTGCAAGTAATCATTCGAGTACAGCAACTATAATAAAAAAGCCAATACCTATTGGGCGTGGTAAGTTCTTTCTCACTCTCTCTTTTTCTCTCTCTCACTCTCTCTGTCACACTCTCTCTTCCTCTCTGACTCTCACTCTCTCTCACTCTCTCTCTCTCTCTCACTATCTCTCTCTCTCTCTCTCTTTCTCTCTCTCTCTCTCTCTCTCTCTCTCTCTCTCTCTCTCTCTCTCTCTCTCTCTCTCTCTCTCTCTCTCTCTCTCTCTCTCTCTCTCTCTCTCTCTCTCTCTCTCTCTCTCTCTCTCTCACTCTCTCTCTCTCTCTCTCTCTATCTCTCTCTCTCCCTCTCTCTCTCTCTCTCTCTCTCTCTCTCTCTCTCTCTCTCTCTATCTCTCTCTCCCATCGTTTTTTTTTCATTTGTTCTTCAACGTCCGTTCTTTGGTGCTATCACTCTTCAAGGACTGGAAAGTATACCTGACCCTTGCTGGAAAGTATAGCAGGACCCCTGGAGAAAAAAGAAACAATCTAACAGTACCTTAACAAATCTTAAAGCTATCAGGCTTTTTCTTTTTCCTGCACAACCATAACACCAGACGATAGCGCCACTGCTGTTTCTGGGGCCATAGCTATAGGTATATTTAATGTTTGTAATTCAGCAGAGTAGCGCTCTATTGTCTGTGGTAGTACGGGGGTTGCCACCTCTAGTGGTTTATCACTATTTTAGTGATTTTTTGGCTAGTTATTTTTTATATAGGACATAAATTCAAGCGAATAAATCATCCAGGAAGCTAATTAGTGAAAGCAAAAGGGATGCTTTAATGAAAACTTTGCTGACAGCCAAGGATAACCAAAAACTACTCTTTTTCTGTCTCAGAAACCATAGTTAAACGAAAAAAGCCTCATCAAATCTGACAGAAACTGGGTTAGTAAAATTTAAACACGCGAATTTACATCAAGTGGTACTACCCAATTAGGAAGTTTATGGTGGTAAGGCGGCAAAAGAAGGACGCTAATTTTTTTAATTTTTTTTTTTTCAATTGAATCTGTATTGATTATTGTTGTAGTTTTATTTTTATTATTAGTATCCTTATGAAAGCCTGGCTACAGTTTTGACATTTAGTGTTCAGTGTATTGTAAATTTAGTGTGGGCCCTGTGTAAAGTAAATTATACCTTTGCTTAGTTAAGAAAGCTCTCTATCCTCAATCGATCAAATATGTGAATGTAATTTCTGTATTGAGTTTCCCAATGGCATCTTTGCAGGATTGACTGCTTCCGACGTATCTTAATCAAGCTTTGAAATTTTTCGATATAAGTAAACACAAAACCAGATATGTGTACAAAATTTTAGCTTAGGGGCTTATATTTAGGACTAAGACATACCTTAAAAGACGGACAAGCTCTACGTTATATAAATTATTGAATGAAAAGTTGCAGAAATCGCGCTATGTTGGAGGCCACTTGCCTGGAACTTTTCCTTCGTAAGTACTTTATTAATGATTACAGCCATTATTTTTATTATTCATTAACCAGTTATAGAAGAAAGCAGGGAACTATTACTGACATTCTGCTTTTTGTATATAACAAAAGCTATTGTACAATAAACTTAGAGTCTTGATTATTTCTAAAATAACTTCAAAATACCTCAAAAAGACTTCAGAAATACTTTTTGATCTTTAGCGTTGTTAAATATAAAAATCATTTTATTCCTAATTTTTGGCAAATTAGCACTCGTTGTTATTATTGACATTAGTGTACAATGGCGTCTATTCACAAAACTATAGGGACAGTGGGGCGGGTGCAAAATGCATTTTTTAATATCTAGGGGGGAGGGAGCAAATTATTGTTTTCTCAATGAAAATCTCCCAGGAAAGGTATATTTCAAAATATTCGATGTCCCTCCCCCCAGTATTTATAGTAGCTCAACTAGAGTAAAAGAATGTATTTTCTAAATTTGTAGGGAAAATATTGGGGTTTTAAATGGACAAGGAAAAAAACCTTGAAAGCAAAAAGGTTATATTTCAAAATCTTTGATGTCCGCCCAGTAATTATAGTAGCTCAACTAGAGTAAAAGAATGTATTTTCTAAATTTGTAGGGAAAATATTCAGGTTTTAAATGGACAAGGAAAAAAAAATCTTGAAAGAAAAAGTAAATATATTGGTTAGACAACCTCTAGCCGACATTCGCAGATCGGAGGGATGCGCTAATGGTGCCATTCAGGAAAAGACAGGGCGTGGGGAAAGGGTTTCTTTTTATAAAGATACAAAGAAAGGATTTTTTCAGACTCCAGGTGGGATTTTGGGTTACAAAAAAAGAAGAAATTTTTCAAAATCTAGGGAGGGGGTAATTGCAATTCCTCCCTATAGGTGCTCTTGTGTTCAACATCCTAAATAATCATTGTTAAAAGTTTGAAAAGCAACTAAAGAGGCGATTTCAAAGTACGGCGTCAGTTGAAGGTTGTCTATGCCTTTACCTCTAATTCCTGCATTGTCAAGTAAAATTATGAGAGTTATCGTGTCAAAGATATTTTTTAGACTTGCCGTAGATAAAGTTTTAAGAGAAAGACAGTATGGTTTTAGGAGGGGCAGAGGATGCGATGATCAATATTATACTTATAGTAATTTTTTTAGTGGGTTTTGTTTTCAAGTCTCTAGTGATTTATTTTTTAACTTTGTGGTGACCATACGTAATACTAGCTTTTGATTCTTATCACACCCCTGCTGTATAATAGTGCAGGAAAAGAGAAACTCTGTTTTCACGGCTTCGACAAATTTATCTCTTCTCCTCAATTAAGTTCCCACGTGTGAGCCTTTTATTAGCGGGAATTTAAATATGACAAGTTTGATAAGAAAACATGAGAACCTGAATACCTGAAGATTATCCTTTTCTTCATATTTGTATGTAATGTAAGATGATCAATCAATCAATCAATTCAATCAATAAATTTACGACAAAAACACTTCAATATAGAATCCCCCGTAAGGCTCTAGAATCCATATCGCCAAGAACTATAGATAAGAAATAAACTTTAAAATTATACTAGCGAGAAACCGGAACTATTTCTTGAAGTTTAAAGCATAGAATATAGAAAAGTGATATGAGTGTAAACTTAAGCGGGTCCCCAAGAAAAAGAAATAGTCACAGTCATCTAGCAGTGCATTGCAAAATCCTAAAGCTATCAATGCTTGTCTTTTTACTCTGCAACCCTAACAGCAGTTGGTAGGGCACCTACTGTCTTAGGGCTGTAGTTGTAGGTGTGTGATATTTGTACCTTTTTTTTTACTTTTTTTCAGCGGATAGCCCTGTATTGCCTGTGCAAAATCCTTGCAATTGTCTGTGCAGATATATTAAAGTGTTGTTTTTTTCTCTGCAACCCTAACAGCAGTCGGTAGTGCACGTACTGTCTTAGGGCTGTAGTTGTAGGCGTCTGATATGTGTGCCTTTTTTTTACTTTTTTTTTCAGCGGGTAGCCCTGTATTGCCTGTGCAAAATCCTTACAATTGTCTGTGCAGATATATTAAGGTGTTGCTGCACCCTTATAGCAGTCGCAGTCAGTAGTGCTATTTTTGTATTTACAACAATACGTGTTGTCGACAAACGGTTTTTCGTTATAGGCAGGTATTATTTGCAATCAGCTGGGTAGTGCAATATTCTCTGTCGTAGTGTCTGTTTTGATTCCTATCAAATCCATTCTCTACAATTATGCACTCTGGTTCTACTATGTCTGATGTTTGGAAAAAGAGGACAATCAATATAGTTTGGAATAACTCTTAATTGCTTGCTAACGACTGCATAACAGCTAAGAGTTTTTGGTGGGATTCATTAAATCATGGCTTAATTGTAATTAAGCTTTGGTTTAATTGTAGAAAATCCAAGACATATAGTCCGAGTGAGTGAGGGGCAAATCTGGCATAAGCCCCTTTTATCCTGGTATAAAAATGATGCCATTTCACTTGTCGATAGATAAGTATCATCCATCCGACCATGCATGATTTCTAGGGCAGAACTAAGGTAGATAGTCATAGGACTAAGGGATGAAAGATTGGATTGATTTTGGGTTGACGCGTGACGGATAATGTCCACTGGACTTGTATGCAAAGGGGGGGGGGGAGACTGAATTTATTTGGACTCACAGGCGAACAAGTGACCTAAGCCTAATAGGCTTGGGTGCTTGTAGTCTAAAGGTGGAATATTGTGTCATAGGATTGACACATGACCAACAAGTTCCCTGGCCTCGCAGGCGAACGGTGAGACCTATAGTTTTCCAAGTGTTTGGTTAAATGGCACGGGTAAATGACGGGAGTAAGTATAACTCTCTTATTGGAAAAATACTTGTATGTTAGCTTTTGAAAAAGGCACGCCCGCCTAGAGTCTTAGGCAGGTTGAACAAGAATATAAAATTGACACATGATCGTTAGATTGCCTGGAATGACAGGCAAACAAGGCAATCCCGCCTATGGTCTCGGGCAGGTTGACCAAGATTTTAGAATTAATAGAGGACCGTTAATTTTCCTGGAATGACAGGTACAACAGGCGTCCAAAACCTAACATTGCAGTGTTCCATTGCAGGAGGCATTGCAGTGTTGAAGGGCCTAGTCTTAGTTTGTAGTCAATAATCAGGGTCAGGTTAAGCCTTAACCAGCATTGATGTCTTAAGTGGGATACCACCAGATGGCTAATTTGACAGTGTATATATATATACATATCTTTGAATTAGCCAACCGACCAACCAGTATTTTAAGCATAGGAGTCCAGCTGGACATAAGGAAACATATTAAGAAAACAATTATTACTCCATAATATGCAGAATGATCCTAGTTAACACATTTTGCAGGGGGAGAGCCTTTATCTTCACCTCTTTCCTTTTTTTTTCCAGTTTTTCTAAGAAATTCATGGATTTCTTAGAATCGATATATTCACAGAATATATATCCCCACCCCCCTAATGTGCAAATATATACCTAGAATTGCATCCTCAATCTAAATACAACAACCATTTGCATCACAAATGAACTTTATTCCCATATTAGCCGTGTGGTGGATGTCTGTCTTAAGTTGAATATGTAGGTACTTTCTTTGTGACTGACCCGTAAATTCAGTTTCCACCAAGTAAATAAGAACTTGCATATGCCACAAAAGGAAACACTACAAATAAAAGAAGAAACTAGCAAATGAATTGTAAGTCCATGCCTCTAGAATTAAACCAGATTCATTAATCGAAACTGTTGTGATTCGATGGCGATACTAAGGAGCTTGAGCAACGCCCTTTGATGTAGAGCCTTAATGATGTCCTTAGATGACTCAGTTAAAAAAAAAAAGGTTATAGATGCACTTTAGATCTATTTATATTCAGTTTGCTAACCTTTTGCCTGTTTAAAGCATCACCGGAAGATGTGGGTGTCGTTTGACCTCGCTCTGTTATTTTAATTTTTAACATATTTGGGTACATATATGGCTGTGTAATAAGTTGAATATTAATAAAACTAAATAGGTATTGACACTTTCTTTACAAAAAGCTTAATGAAAATAGTACAGTCAAATCTGTATTTATAAGAATCGAATATATGTCTCTGTGTGTGTATGGATATCCTGTATGCATTGCTATAATCTTCATCCGAGCGCCTACAAACTTTGACAAGTTGTTGAATACACTCTTGCAAAGGTTTTGGCTATAAAATGCCTCCCCTCCCCCAATGCCCTCTTATTACATTTCGCGCTTACGGAAATTAGAGACCTCTCAACACGAATAATTAAATCCCTTTCGGTCATATTCATATTTTTTTTATGTTAAATAAATGGGCTAGTTAATTATAAATTAAGTCATCAAACACAGTTTCAAAACTATAAAAAAAATTTTCCAACAAATTCTCTTAATTTGGTTTTCAATAGTTTCGTTAATTTGATAATCAAGATAATAAGTTTCTTTACACGGGGGGAAAGTTTCCCCCAAGGGAAGGGGGTCTATCTTAAAATGAATTTTATTTGCATACATTTTTCTGACTCTTTGTATATGTAAGCAAAAGAAATTAAATAAGTAATTTGTACGAATTTAGGGTAGAAATAACTTTATTCACTCTGGTATTAACTCTATTGTGAAAAGCGTGAAGTTTGAAAAAAAAATAGAAGTTTGAAGTTTGGAAATGTTCGTGTTTATCGATTCAGTTTTTCGGTTCATGGATTTGATTCCGCAATGAAGGGGAATTATTGGTTGGGGGTGGGGGGTTATGGTCTGCGAGGGGAATTTTCAAATACTTTTAAATTTAGAAATAATATCGTTATTAATATGCGGGAGGGGTAATTTCCCTTAGGGGGAAAATTTTCCTTGAAATTCTTTCCTTTTGCTAGTATCACAATAAATTAAGTTTCACCTAAGTAAATTGCTTTGTTTGTCTTGTTCTTTCCTTTCTCAGCTCATTTGGGGGAAGTTGGGATATTTCTTTGGCTTTCTAGAAGTTGTTAGGACGATATTTTATCTTTGTGCTTCCTATGAAGTCTCGACTAAGTCGCATCAAGAGGAAAAGTTTCTAGGAAGGAAACGATTGTTTTTATTCTTGAAGTTTTTTGTTTGCATAATTAAAGCTAACATTCACTTGGAAAATATTTTTTTTTTCTTTTTCTGAGTCTTTTTTAATTTGGGCACCTCCAAGGCCATACCCAGAGGGAGGGCGGTTAGGGGGGTTTGACCCCCCCCACCTAAATGTTTGTCTGACTCGTAAAAACGTAACAAAAACGGATATAAACAAATATGGTATGCCTTTTTTTAGTTTTTTTGTGTAACCCCCCCCCCCCCTGAATTATTTTTTTTTTTAGTAAAACACCCTCCGAAAAAAATTCCTGGGTACGGCCTTGGGCACCTCTAATATTTCTAATTTTGTAATGGGATATATCTAAAAATCGCTTAAAGCAATTTAAAAAGGGAAATATTCAAAGGTTTGCTGTATTCTGGTCATTTGGATTCAGTATAGTAACTCAATAGAAAAAATTCCAAATTGTTGAAAATGTTTGACTGACGACAAAAACGTATATCTAGCTGTAGAAAAGCTATCTAGCCAATATGCAAAAAATTTACTAAGTTTTCCCATGATTTCATGTGTTACTTGTATATTTATATTTGAATGTTTACGATTTTAAAGCCACAAGCCATGTATTAATAGTAATCGGCACAGTATCTTGATATCATATACTTTTTTTATCCCTTAGTATCAAGGTCTTGCCCTTACTATATGTTTCTATGAAACTTTTTTTGAAATCCTTCAGATTTTGAATAAGTCCAAATATAAATTGCATTATAAAAATAGTGATTGTGATTATAGTGCAACACTACCTATAGTCAGAATCTCTTTATTGTGACTGAATAATGAAGCACATTCTTGAGATACAGAAGATCCATATGTCGGGTTATAAATTGTGATTCTTTTGGCTAAACCGCTGCTGCAGTCCAAATATAATTACCTCAGCATCTTTTTGTAGGAGTTCCACCGCCAGTGCCTCCAAATAAGCCATCTGTGCCGCTAAAAAAGGACTCCCGGAGCATGATGAGCCCATCAAGAGGTGATTCTGGAGCACTTCACTTGCGGTCAGGTCCCCCACAAACACTAGAGCCCGGTCAACCAATTAGCGTCGCCGTTTCACCTCAGACTAAAGGTGGATCCCAAAATGTAAAACTTGGAATAACAATTGGTAAAGACAAAATCCAAGTGAGCTCTGGTCAGCAGCAGCAGCAGGTGAGCTCGGCTTTGAGCCAACCACAGCTTGAATCCCTTAGTAAAGAGCTGGAAGATTTTCAACAGTTACTTTATAGCATGGCAGCTACAGGTATTTTTGTTGACTGGTGTTGTCAGGGCCTCGTGATTATACTATGCACAAGGCGGAATCTCTCCTCTAAAAAACTTATCTTTAATAATCATTTAGGAAAGGTAATTCAAAGTATGACTAAATTTGAATGTTGAATTTCCTAAATCGGTCTGGCCTTTAATTAGGTCTTTTATCTTCTCCCTCAGCAGTATATCTTTAAATAGTTGCGTACTTGGTGAAATCATGGGTAGATAACATTTCTTCAGAGCTATTAGAGTCTATCCATTGAATCCTAGTAATAAATAAAATAAGAGTATGGAAGCATCCCGATTGAAATTTTGCTATATGTTTCTTTTTCCATGTCCAAGTTAATCTATTTATATTTTAATCTAGAAAACTGGTAGTTTCCAAATCACTCCTTTCATTCGTTCTTGTGACCAAGTCATCCCATTGGGATTTCTAAGGTATCGTGGAGGTTCCACAAATTGGTGCGCCAGATAGATACGCCAGAAGGTGTTTCTGGGTTTATTTTTTACGAAAATAATATACCAATATGTTAAGCTCAACGGCTAGAGCTACCTGAATAGTTAGTAAAAGGCTCTTGGCTGAACTACCACCAATGGGAAGGGGTTCTTTTTATAGCGAATTAAGATGGCGGGAGATGCCTGCTTAGTCTGAAAAGGTTTGGGAAAAGTCTACCATACTATTGATTGTGTCGTCGCAGTTGGATAACAGCCAAGGGTGACTTCCCGGCCCGTACCAAAAACCGGAAACCGGTGAAATAAGGAACCCGAATAATGCTCCAACTGTATTCCTATAATGGGTTAGGTTGATAGCGTTGACTCTATAATATTATGTAAAATGATCCACTGTAATAGTATGCAATGTTTGATTTTTACCGTTGTCTCTACTTTAATTCTAGCTGAATTTTCTCTCACTCTTAAGCTCAGAATTTTCAGTCCTCCGTGCAAACAATGGTAGCTAATAATTTTTAGAGAGACATACTTCATTGGCAAAAAAACAACAATGGTCTAACCGAATAAGAGAGATTGTCTAAGGCGCAGGTTTAGAAAATGTGGCAAAAATTTAAACACTTATATAGTAAAAAAAAGACGTATAGAAGAAAAGATAGCAATAAACAGAAAATAAAATCATTATTGAACAACGAGTAAAAAAAAATCAAATATCCTACGAAAGCAGCAGAACTTGTCTGAGGTGTAACCGGTAATTAAAAAAGAACCCAAAACATACACAATAAACTATTTTTTAAGAGCTGTAAATTACCAATGAAGAAATGAAATCAAATATCCTTCGAAAGCAGCAGAACTTGTCTGAGGTATAACCGGTAATAAAAAAATGAACCCAAACTATATACACTAAACTGTTTTTTAAGAGCTGTAAATTACCAATAAAAAAAAAGAAATCAAATATCCTACGAAAGCAGCAGAACTTCTCTGAGGTGTAACCAGTAATAAAAAAATGAACCCAAACCATATGCACTAAACTGTTTTTTAAGAGCTGTAAATTACCAACGAAGAAAAGAAATCAAATATCTTACGAAAGCAGCAGAACTTGTTTGAGGTATAACCGTTAATAAAAAAATGAACCCAAACTATATACACTAAACTGTTTTTTAAGAGCTGTAAATTACCAATAAAAAAAAAGAAATCAAATATCCTACGAAAGCAGCAGAACTTCTCTGAGGTGTAACCAGTAATAAAAAAATGAACCCAAACCATATGCACTAAACTGTTTTTTAAGAGCTGTAAATTACCAACGAAGAAAAGAAATCAAATATCTTACGAAAGCAGCAGAACTTGTTTGAGTTATAACCGGTAATAAAAAAATGAACCCAAACTATATACACTAAACTGTTTTTTAAGAGCTGTAAATTAACAATAAAAAAAAAGAAATCAAATATCCTACGAAAGCAGCAGAACTTCTCTGAGGTGTAACCGGTAATAAAAAAATGACCCCAAACCATATACACTAAACTGTTTTTTAAGAGCTGTAAATTACCAACGAAGAAAAGAAATCATATATCTTACGAAAGCAGCAGAACTTGTCTTAGTTGTAACCGGTAATAGAAAAAAATGAACCCAAACTATATACACTAAACTGTTTTTTAAGAGCTGTAAATTACCAATAAAAAAAAAGAAATCAAATATCCTACGAAAGCAGCAGAACTTCTCTGAGGTGTAACCGGTAATAAAAAAATGAACCCAAACCATATACACTAACTGTTTTTTAAGAGCTGTAAATTACCAACGAAGAAATGAAATCAAATATCCTTCGAAAGCAGCAGAACTTGTCTTAGGTGTAACCGGTAATAAAATAAAAATGAACCCAAGACATATACTCTAAAATAATGAGTGAAAATGGAGAGTTATGAGTAGAGATAAAAAAGAACATTAACAAAGAGAAAAATAATTGAGCTATCCTGTCTTGTGGGATGTATTTCCGATTCCGTCTTGTGCTAGTTTTCATTTTGGCCTCCTTGACAACACTGAGCCTTTTGTTTCTTCTTCCTTTTTTCTTGTTGCTTTTTTGCTGCCATATACCCAAGCATTTTGTCAACACTTTGTTTAGCATCTCTATTCTGATGTAATACCCTCCTCTTTTTATTAAGAATCCAAAATATAGCATCCATGATTAGTGTATGGGCGCTATGTGAATAAAATGAAAAGATTGTTGGATGATTATTGCCTTAAATGTTGCTTCTTGTTTCGCTTTTTTCCCATTTTTTACGCTACTGTATTATTTCTGTTGATTTTGAAACGCGTGTTGATGTCGATTCAGATCAGCTTAAATATTTTATTCCTGCTAAATATTTGTAGTATGAGCTATGGCGTATAATCTACATGGAGGATTTTGATGAGACTAATGTCTGACTCCCTCGCACCAAAGTGAAAAATTAAATATGAATGCTTTTTTTCGTCATATAATGCCTACAAAGAATATTTAAAATATTGTGTATATTTAAACCCTTTTTAATACTACGAAGATCAACCAAGAATATAGGAGGGGTTGTTAAAAGGACATTTTTACTCATTATATTCTTTGCTATAAGTTTTTTATATTATGGCATTCCTCCTGCAGGTAATCCAAAGGACTGCCTATACCACATATATAGTATTTAAATTAACCTATATATATATATATATATATATATATATATATATATATATATATATATATATATATATATATATATATATATATATATTTGTATAGTATTTAATTGTATTTTATGATGGTAATTTTTATTAATAGAGATTGCATTTCTTTTTACCGAAAATACTCATACAAAACCTTGTTTGTTTGAAAAGAGTTTCAATTCTCGTTTGTTTTATTAAGTTTGAATTCTGAAATGATCAAAAGAGGTATTTGATTAAGCTTAAAAATATATAATTTTCTCCGCGTTAATTATATTTGTTACAATTATTTTTTCCTCTTTCTAAGTTTTTAATTTTATTCTAGTCTCTTTAAACATATCTATTCTATCTAATTTCTTTAAATCTCTATTTTGAATTATTTTTTTTTTTTAATCCTTTTTTTTAATTCTTCACTTGGTCATATGAACAAGATAGGCTTTTAATTAGGCTAAAAACCTATAAACTTTTCTTTGTGTTGATTATTGCCTCTTCTTTTTCATTTTTCTTTTGTCTTAAGCTTAAAAAAGACTAACAGCAGTTTCGAATGAAATGTGATTTTGGCGCTTATATTTTCCTTTGATCTTGTATAAATGTGGACTACCTATCACAAATATAGTACTTAAATGAACCTATGTAATACCCTATTCAAGATCTGTCTTGATTTGTTGGTAGTTCTAGAGAATTTCTTAATAGATTATGAGTGCTCTGTCATAGGCAGCGCGCTAGCGCTGCCTAAGTAAAGAACGATGTGGGCACAATGTGTTTTTTTTTTTTCAATACCCGGGCACTTCGTATCGAAGGAGTTGTCGTAGAAACTTCAAAAAGGGCTCATCCGATTGGAAATTGGAGTGGCTAGTGCCCTTTTTAATAGTCGAAAGTGATTGGAGGGCAACTAGCCCCCCCACGTCCATCATTCCCGAAAACACATACAATCAAAATTTTGAGATAGCCATTTTGTTCAGCGTAGTTTATTTCCAGATAGAAAATATATTTTTGAGGAGGAAACTCCCCCGCAACCCTCAGGGCAAGGATTATAAGTTGTACCCTGGGGGCATATAGGTTTTTATTGAAATCTTTGTCGTAGAAACTTGAAAAAGGGCTCATTCGATTTGAAATTAAAAGGGCTAGTACCCTTTTTATTAGTCGAAAGTGATTTGAGGGCAACTATCCCCCCTCTCAGGCCCCCATTTTCCCCAAACACATTCAATCTAATTTTTTGGATAGCCATTATATTCAACGTTATTTAAAGTTTTGGAAATTAGGTCTTTAAGAATGACAACCCCTCCCCCCACAGCCCTCAGGGCAAAAATTGTAAGTTATACCTTGGGAGCATATAAAGTTTTTGTTGAAAGCTTTGCCGTAAAAACTTCAAAAGGGCTCATTCAATTGGAAATTGAAAGGGATAGTGACTTTTTTAATAGTTGAAAGTGATTGGATAGTGACTAACGCCCCTCTCATGCCCACCATTTTCCCAAACACATCGAATTAAAAATTTTAGATATCCATTTTGTTCAACGTAGTTGAAAGTTCTGGAAATTAGGTCTTTTAGGATGATAACCCCCTCAGAGCCCTCAGTGCAAGGGTTATAAGTTATGCCCTGGGGCATATAAAGTTTTTATTGAAAGCGTTGTCGTAGAAACTTGAACAGGGCTCATTCAATTGAAAATTAATAGGGCTAGTACTTTTTTTAATAGTTGAAAGTGATTGCATAGCGACTAACGCCCCTCTCACGCCCACCATTTTGCCAAACACATTGAATTAAAATTTTGAGATATCTATTTTGTTCAACGTAGTTGAAAATTCTGGAAATTAGGTCTTTAAGGATGATAACCCCCTCAGAGCTCTCAGTGCAAGGCTTGTAAGTTATGCCTTGGGGCATATAAAGTTTTTATTGAAAGCGTTGTCGTAGAAACTTGAAAAGGGCTCATCAAATTGGAAATTGAAAGGGCTAGTGCCTTTTTTAATAGTTGAAAGTGATTGGATAGCGACTAACGCCCCTCTCACGCCCACCATTTTCCAAAACACATCCAATCAAAATTTTCAGATATCCATTTTGTTCAACGTAGTTGAACGTTCTGGAAATTAGGTCTTTTATGATGATACCCCCTCAGAGCCGTCAGTGCAAGGGTTGTAAGTTTTGCCCTGGGGGCATATAAGGCTTATATACAAAGTTGTTGTATAAATCATAGGCAGCGCGATCGCGCTGCCTAAGAAAAAGAACGGGGACACTCGAGAAAGAGACAAAAACGGGGACTAAGTAAAGAAGAGGACAACCCCCCGCAAACCTAGGGGTAAGGGTTTTAAGATATGCCCTGGGGGCATAAAAGAACGATGTAGGCACAATGTATTATTTACTAATTTTTTCCTTTAGAGTAGAGCACTTCGTATCGAAGAAGTTGTCGAAAAGCGGTCATTCAATGGCAAATTGGAGTGGCTTGTGCCCTATTTAAGATTCGAAAGTGAATGGATGGCGAGTAATAACCCTTTGACGCCCTCCATTTACCGAAACACCTCCAATGCAAATTTTAAGATAGCCATTTTGTTCAGCGTAGTTGATTTCCAGATATAAATTATTTTTTTGAGGACAGTCCTCCACAGTCCTTAGGGCAAGGGTTGTAAGTTATGCCCTGGGGGCATATAAGGTTTTTTATAGAAGGCGTTGTCGTAGAAACTTCAAAAAAGGCTCATTCGATTGAAAATTCAAAGGGCGAATACCCTTTTAAATAGTCAAAAGTGATTGGATGGCAACTAACCCGCCTCTCACGCCTACCTTTTCCCCAAACACATCTAATCAAAACCTTGAGATATCCATTTTATTCAACGTAGTTTTAAGTTCTGTAAATTAGGTCTTTGAGGATGAAACCCCCCCCCCCCCCCCACAGCCCTCAGGGTAAGGGTTGTATATTATGCTCGGGGGCATATAAGGTTTTTATATAACGTGTTGTCGTAGAAACTTCAAAAAGGGCTCATTCGATTGGAAATTGAAATGGCTAGGGCCCTTTTTAATAGTCGAAAATGATTGGAAAGCAACTAACACCCTTTCCAGGCCCACCATTTCCCCAAACACATCCAATAAAGATTTTGAGAT
Organism: Artemia sp. Qi Xiang Cuo; assembly: GCF_049724085.1. Taxonomy (NCBI): domain Eukaryota; kingdom Metazoa; phylum Arthropoda; class Branchiopoda; order Anostraca; family Artemiidae; genus Artemia; species Artemia sp. Qi Xiang Cuo. Next base: position 4,044,860 of record NC_142807.1, read on the forward strand.
TGCCATTTTGTTCAGCGTAGTTTATTTCCAGATAGAAATTATATTTTGAGGACTCACGCCCCTCTCACGCCCACCATTTTCCAAAACACATCCAATCAAAATTTTCAGATATCCATTTTGTTCAACGTAGTTGAACGTTCTGGAAATTAGGTCTTTTATGATGATACCCCCTCAGAGCCGTCAGTGCAAGGGTTGTAAGTTTTGCCCTGGGGGCATATAAGGCTTATATACAAAGTTGTTGTATAAATCATAGGCAGCGCGATCGCGCTGCCTAAGAAAAAGAACGGGGACACTCGAGAAAGAGACAAGAAACGAGGACTAAGTAAAGAGGGGGACAATCCCTCACATCCCTCAGGGCATGGGTTTTAAATTATGCCCTGGGGGCATATAAGAACGATGTTGGCAGAATGTATTATTTAGTAAATTTTTCCTTTAGAGCAGGGTATTTCGTATCGAAGAAGTTGTCGAAAATGGCTCATTCAATCGGAAATTGGAGTGGCTTTACCCTTTTTAATAGTCGAAAGTAATTGGAAGGCGACTAACACCCCTTCCAAGCCCACCGTTTCCAGAAACACATCCAATTAAAATTTTGGTATAGCCATTTTGTTCAGCGTAGTTGAATTCCAGATAGAAACTATGTTTTTGAGGACAGTCCTCCACAGCCCTTAGGGCAAGGGTTGTAAGTTATGCCCTGGGGGCATATACGGTTTTTCTTATAGAAGGCGTTGTCGTAGAAACTTCAAAAAAGGCTCATTGGATTGGAAATTCAAAGGGCTAGTTCCCTTTTTAATAGTCGAAAGTGATTAGAGGGCAACTAACCCGCCACTCACGCCTACCTTTTCCCCAAACACATCTAATCAAAACTTTGATATAGCCATTTTATTCAACGTAGTTTTAAGTTCTGTAAATTTGGTCTTTGAGGATGACAACCCCCCCCCCCACAGCCCTCAGGGAAAGGGTTGTAAATTATGCTCGGGGGCATATAAGGTTTTTATATAACGCGTTGTCGTAGAAACTTCAAAAGGGCTCATTTGATTGGAAATTGAAATGGCTAGGGCCCTTTTTAATAGTCGAAAATGATTGGAAAGCAACTAACACCCTTTCCAGGCCCACCATTTCCCCAAATACGTCCAATAAAGATTTTGAGATTGCCATTTTGTTCAGCGTAGTTTATTTCCAGATAGAAAATATATTTTTGAGGAAGACACTCCCCCACAACCCTCAGGGCTAGGATTATAAGTTATGCCCTGGGGGCATATAAGGTTTTTTATTGAAATCTTTGTCGTAGAAACTTAAAAAGAGCTCGTTCGATTTGAAATTCAAAGGGATAGTACCCTATTAGTCGAAACTGATTTGAGGGCAACTAACCCCCCTCTCAGGCTCCCATTTTCCCCAAACACATCCAATCAAAATTTTTAGATAGCCATTTTATTCAACGTAGTTGAAAGTTTTGGAAACTAGGTCTTTAAGGATGACAACCCCTCTCCCCACAGCCATCAGGGCCGGGATTGTAAGTTATACCTTGGGGGCATATAAAGTTTTTGTTGAAAGCATTGCCGTAGAAACTTCAAAAGGGCTCATTCAATTAGAAATTGAAAGGGCTAGTGCCTTTTTTAATAGTTGAAAGTGATTGGATAGCGACTAACGCCCCTCTCACGCCCACTATTTTCCCAAAAACATTGAATTATAATTTTGAGATATCCAATTTGTTTAATGTTGTCGAACGTTTTGGAAATTAGGTCTGTTCGTATGATAACCCCCTAAGAGCCCTTAGGGCAAGGGTTGTAAGTTATGCCCTGGGGCATATAAAGTTTTATTGAAAGTTTTGTCGTAGAAACTTCTAAACAGCTCATTCATTTGGAAATTGAAAGGGCTAGTGCCTCTTTTAATAGTTGAAAGTGATGGATGGCGCCTAAAGCCCCTCTCAAGCCCACCATTTTCCCAAACACATCCAATCAAAATTTAGAGATAGCCAATTTGATCAACGTAGTTGAAAGTTCTGGAAATTAGGTTTTTTAGGATGATAACCCCCTCACAGCCCTCAGTGCAAGGCTTGTAAGTTATGCCCTGGGCATATAAGGTTTTTATTGAAAGTATTGTAGTAGAAACTTCAAAAGAGGGTCATTCAATTGGAAATTTAAAGGGATAGTGCCTTTTTTTAACAGTTGAAAGTGATTGGATAGCGACTAACGCCCCTCTCACGCCCACCATTTTCATAAACACATCCAATCAAAATTTTTAGATATCCATTTTGTTCAACGTAGTTGAACGTTCTGGAAATTAGGTCTTTTATGATGATACCCCCTCAGAGCCGTCAGTGCAAGGATTGTAAGTTTTGCCCTGGGGACATATAAGGTTTATATACAAAGTTGTTGTATAAATCATAGGCAGCGCGATCGTGCTGCCTAAGTAAAGAACGGGGACACTCGAGAAAGAGACAAGAAACGAGGACCAAGTAAAGAGGACACTCCCCCACAACCCTCAGGAAAAGTGTTTTAAGCTAAGCCCAAAGGGCATATAAGAACTATGTTGGCACAATGTATTATTTATTAATTTTTTCCTTTAGAGTAGGGCACTTCGTATCGAAGAAGTTGTCGTAGAAACTTCGAAAATAGCTCATTCAATTGGAAATTGGAGTGGCTTATGCCCTCTTTAATAGTCAAAAGTGATTGGAAGACAACTAACATCCCTTCCACGCCCACCATTTCCTGAAACACATCCAATCAAAATTTTGAGATAGCCATTTTGTTCAGCGTGGTCGATTTCCAGCTAGAAATTATGTTTTTGAGGACAGCCCTTTGGGCAAGGGTTGTAAGTTATACCCTGGGGGCATATAAGGTTTTTTATAGAAGGAGTTGTCGTAGAAACTTTAAAAAAGGCTCATTCGATTGGAAATTCAAAGGGTTATTGCCCTTTTTTATAGTAGAAAGTGATTAGAGGGCAACTAACCCGCCACTCACGCCCACATTTTCCCCAAACACGTCTAATCAAAACTTTGAGATAGCAATTTTATTCAACATATTTTTAAGTTCTGGAAATTAGGTATTTGAGGATGACACCCCCTCCCCCACATCCCTCAGGGCAAGGGTTGTAAATTATGCCCAGGGGGCATATAAGGTTTTTACATAACGCGTTGTCGTAGAAACTTCAAAAAGGGCTCATTCGATTGGCAATAGAAATGGCTAGGGCCCTTTTTAATACTCGAAAGTGATTGGAAAGCAACTAACACCCCTTCCACGCCCACCATTTCCCCAAACACATCCAATAAAGATTTTGAGATAGCCATTTTGTTCCACGCAGTTCAAAGTTCAGGAAAATATACCTCTGAGCAGGACACTCCCCCCACAGTCTTCAGGGCAAGGGTTATAAGTTATGCCCTGGGGACATATTAATTGGGGGTATAAGGTTTTTATTGAAATCTTTATGGTAGAAACTTGAAAAAGGGCTCATTCTATTGGAAATTCAAAGGGCTGGTGCCATTTTTAATAGTCAAAAGTGATTGGAAGGCAACTAACCCCGCTCTTACGCCCATCTTTTCTCCAAACACATCCAATCAATATTGTTGATAGTCATTTTATTCAATGTAGTTGAAATTTTTTGAAATTAGGTCTTTAAGGATGACAACCCCACCCCCCCCCCACAGCCCTCTGGGCAAGGGTTGTAAGTTATGCCCTGGGTGCATATGAGGTTTTTATTGAAAGCGTAGAAACTTCAAAAGGGCTCATTCAGTTGGAAATTGAAAGGGCTAGTGCCTTTTTTAATAGTTGAAAGTGATTGGAGAGCGACTAACGCCCCTCTCACGCCCATCATTTTCCCTAACACATCCAATCAAAATTTTGAGATATCCATTTTGTTCAACGTAGTTGAAAGTTCTTGAAATAAGGTCTTTTAGGATGATAGCCCCCTCAGAGCCCTCAGTGCAAGGGTTGTAAGTTATGCCCTGGGGGCATATAAACTTTATATAGAAAGTTGTTATAGAAATTTCAAAAAGGGCTCATTTGATTGGAAATTGAAATTTTCCTTTTTAATAGTAGAAAGTGAGTGGAGAGTAATTAACCTCCCTTTTATGCCCACCATTTTCCCAAAAACATTCATTAAAGTTTAGAGATAGCCATTTTGTTCAACGTAGTTGAAAGTTCTGGAAATTATGTATTTAAGGATGACAAACCCCCCAGAGCCTCAAGGGCAAAGGTTGTAAGTTCTGCCCTGGGGGCATATAAGGTTTTTATTGATAGAATTGTCGTAAAACTTCAAAAATGATTCCCTCCATTCCCAATTATGATGAATATTGACTTTGGTACCAATTAAAAGCGAATGGAAGGTAACTAACCCCCCTCTAACGCTAATCCTTTCTTAAAGCACGCGTAAGAAAAATTTTCTTATATTCATGTTGGTCAGCAGCTTTGAAAGTCCGAGTCATTCGGTCTTTGAGGCTGTCCCCCCCCCCCCCCAGCACTCAGGGCAAGGGTTGTAAGTTATGCCCTTGGGGCATATAAGATTTTTATTGAAAGTTTTGTCGTATAAACTTCAAAAGAGCTCATTTCATTGGAAATTGAAAGGGCTAGGGCCATTTTTAATTGTTGAAAGTGATTAGAGTGACTACCGCCCCTCTCACGTCCACCATTTCTCCAAACACATCCAGTCAAAATTTTGAGATAGCCATGTTGTTTAACATAGTTGAAAGTTCTGGAAATTCGGTCTTAGAGGATGACAACCACCCTAACAGACCTTAGGGTAAGGGTTGTAATTTATGCCCTAGGGACATATAAGGTGTTTATAGACAGCTTTGTCGTTTCCAAAAGGGCTCATTCAATTGTAAATCGAAAGGCATAGTGCCCTTATTAATAGTCGAAAATGATTGGTAGGTTTGACATTTTTAGAGTTAATATCAATGTGACCACAATGTATTATTTTTTGTGGTTGTTCTTGTTTAGACCAAGGTACTTCGTATCGAAAGAGTTGTCGTGGGAACTTCGAAAAGGACTCATTCGATTGAAAATAGAAAGGGCTGATGCCCTTTTTAATAGTCGAAAAAGACTTGAGGGCAACTAATCCCCCTTTCACTCCCATCCTCCCGCGGCAACCATCCCATTTCTGCTGTTAAAATTTAACCAAATAAAAAGAGCGTAAGTTTATCCAAGCTATCAAAGAAAGTAAACAGATTTTTTTTTTTTGCGAATGCTATCAAGTTTTCCATTTCAGTTGAACTAGAGGAGGTATGAAACTAAATTAAACACTGCTATTTGTGCCCAGATTTTTAAGATGGTGTATGTTGTTAAAAATTGCTGAAAATTTTTCTCCAGCATACAAATAGCAGGCCAAACTATAAAGTCTTAAAAAACGAAAAGATTTAAAGTGTTATTTTCTTTTTCCCTGAAAAGACTATGTCAATATAAAACGAACAGAAATTAATTAAAAAAACTTTTTCCACAAAATAAGTTTTTCAAAGAAAAGTAAAGAACTCCATTAAACAAAAAATGAGCAAAAATAAATTCAAATAATCTACCAAGCGTGAAACTACCACAAATCAGGATCGATAAATAAATGAAACCCAAAATAAACAGAAATTACTATAATTAACCGATTCAAACTCAAAACGAGCAGAAATTAACATAAGTTGGGCGTAAAACCCCTATGCCTTCCCAAGGCCAGAACAAAATTTGCACTTTACTGAAAAAATAAAAATGAATGTGTATTGTCAGTTTAATATAGGCTACATATACTGATATTTAGTAATCAAAATGTTAATATTATTTGATTTATTAAAGTTATAATAGTAAAAACATTTATATTTTTTCAGTAAAGTGCAAATTTTGTTCTGGCCTGGGGAAGACATAGGGGTTTTGCACCCAACTTATGTTAATTTCTGCTCGTTTTGAGTTGACTCGGTTAATTATTGTTATTTCTGTTCGTTTGGGGATGGGGTAAACGGAATATTTTGATTGAAGTTTGGGGATGAGGTAAACGGAATACGAATTATGTTACGAAGATGAGAGTTACTTTGATCAGAGATAAAAAGTGGCAGAATTAAAGGGCTCAGGGAGGTCACTATGTAGCTTTTTTATTCACAGATTCAGTATATTTCCATTTATACTACTACTACTAACAACTCACCGCAGCACCAAGCTGCCTGAGGCCAACACAGCTATACACGCTCCTCCACCCCATTCTATTCAAAGCCTCCCTCTTTACATTCTCCTAGAAACCCGTTTCCTTTAAATTTATTTTTATAACATCGTCCCACCCCAGACGAGGACGACCTGCTTTCCATTTAGCCGTAGACGGTTGGCCAATCTTCGGCAATCTGTCATCCTTCATCCGCAGAACGTACCCTAGTCATCTCAACCTTTCTTTCATTATAGCCCTAGAAAGTGGGATTGAGTCCCAATCGAAGTAATTTTACCATTTTTGCTGACATGATATCATTTCAGGTCCAACTGAACTAGTAACTGATAGTACTTCATGACGAGTGAACTGTTTTTATTCTGATGATCCAAGGAGGATCCCCTCGGATGAGTAGGTGGAGCAGCTAAGTAGTATTCGCAATATGCAACAAGGTGACTAACAGTCAAGTTTAGTCATCTTTATATGTTAAAGACGTTGATATTGATGTTGTGATTTTGTTTGTCAACTGTATCGAAATGCAACGAATCTGGAGAACAGAGTAGTTCATATTGAAATTTTAATTATCCAGTATTTCATAGTGCGTACATCACTAGATTTTAAAGGTTATTTTTTTAGCATACAAAATAGGTACCGACGATGAAAATGTATTCCAAAAGGAACTTCTTTCCACACTGTAGGATTTCCTTCCTCTGTTACTTTATACTTGATTATTCATTTTGTATGCTGCAAATGAAGGAGTAAGTATTGTTGTTAACCAAGTATAGGAAAAGATCTTTCTAGAAATCATATTTTGTAAGTTAAATTGCAAAAATTGAATCACTTACTACGTTGTATAATATTGTAAGACAGGTAAACAGTCTAGGACAAGATTGCAAGAAGAAGAATGATCAAATTCAAGTAAAATCTAACAACAGAAGTAAAATAGAAGCTTAGATTGCTTGGATTTATTGTTCGAGTAGCAGCCCTTATATATATATATATATATATATATATATATATATATATATATATATATATATATATATATATATATATATATATATATATATATATATATATATATATATATATATATATATATATATATATATATATATATATATATATATATATATATATATATATATATATATATATATATATATATATATATATATATATATATATATATATATATATATATGCTAATGGATCACCTTCTCCAATAAATGAACTCAATGGCCAAATAAACTTAAACTGATTTGGTTCACTGTTCGAGTAACAATTGTCACATCTCTGCTAAAGGACGAACAGCTTGTTTGTAATCTAACACCACCAGTAATAGTCTACACGGTGTCAGTGTATGTAGCATAGCGCTACCAGTACCACTACTGATGGTCTTAGGCAATAGTATCATGGCCGAGCGGTGCCATCTAAGAGTTCTTCCCGCACTTATATTATAACCAGTTTGGGTACGACAATTGCACTAGCCTACCTGTGGGGGCAGTAAGAACCACACTATTTGGCCTAAGGCTCCAGAACCTGTGCCACCACTAATAAATATGTCCTGTAGGGGGACGGGTCCTCCGGTGGATACTACAATGACGATAACTCCCAATACACTCTTCCTAACCCTACCAGAGTTTGGTGAAAATAATCAATACAATCGTAGAAAAAATAACTCACTTTTATTTACCAATACCAGCTCCAGCATTAAGTCGCTGGTAACCTCTAGATGGGAACTAACTCAAACTCTTGTGTATCTGCTAATGAACGAATTTTGGCAAGGTAGTAAACTAAATGGTCAAACCGAAATCGGATTTATTTGCTTACTGTTCGAATAATAGCCCTTATAGCAGATCCGGCATCTCATTGGCCAACGACCAAAATTACCTCAAATGTATTTGGCCCCCTGTTCGAATAACAGCTCTTACATCTCTGCTAACTGACAAGCAGCTATTTTGAGAGTAAATAAATTGAATGGTCTAAATTAACTCTGATTAATTAGGTCACTGTTTGTATAGCATCTCTTGTATATCCGCAAATGGGCGAATTTTTTTCCAAGTAATTAACTCAGTGACCAATAAAAACTCAGATTGGTTTGACTCCTGTCGAAATAGCAGCCCTTGTCTGCGATAAGTTACTGTCTATAATCTATAAACTGTGATGTAAACAATGGATGAATTTCCTGACTTGCAGCCCTTGCCCTAAGGGATGTGGTAGGGACATAATTACTTTGTTTCCCCAAAGACATAATTACTGGACTTTTCAACTATGCTGAAGAAAATGGCTATCTCAAAATTTTGATAAGATGTGTTTGGGAAAATGAAGGGCGTGGAGGGGAGTTGGCTGCCCTCCAATCACTTTTGACTCTTAAAAAGAACACTAGAACTTTCAATTATTAAGGTGACCAATAAAACTCAGGTCAACTTTCAGTGACCAATAAAAACTCAGATTGGTTTGACTCCTGTCGAAATAGCAGCCCTTGTCTATCTGCTAGTGCACAAATGTCGGCCAATAAATTCAATGACCATGGGTCAAAATAAAGTTTTATAAATAAGATTCATTGGATTCAATGTTTAAATAGCAGCTCTACCATCTTTACTAATGAATGAGCTAGGATTTAGTTCATGTATGCACTAAAACGTGTTGAGTTTCTGTTATTATTGGATATGAGTACTCTGATAATAAAAGAAAATGGACTATTTTATTGAAAATTGATACGCAAAAGCAATTAATTGTATTTTATGATGGTAATTTTTATTAATAGAGATTGCATTTCTTTTTACCGAAAATACTTATACAAAACCTTGTTTGTTTGAAAAGAGTTTCAATTCTCGTTTGTTTTATCAAGTTTGAATTCTGAAATGATCAAAAGAGGTATTTGATTAAGCTTAAAAATATATAATTTTCTCCGCGTTAATTATATTTGTTACAATTATTTTTTCCTCTTCCTAAGTTTTTAATTTTTATTCTAATCTCTTTAAACATATCTATTCTATCTAATTTCTTTAAATCTCTATTTTGAATTAAATTTTGTTTTTGATTTTAGTCCTTTTTTTAATTCTTCCCTTGATCATATGAACAAAATAGGCTTTTAATTAAGCTTAAACCTATAAAATTTTCTTTGTGTTGATTATTGCCTCTTCTTTTTCTTTTGTCTTTTGTCTTGAGCTTAAAAAAGACTAACAGCAGTTTCGAATTAAGTGTGATTTTGCCTCTTATATTTTCTTTCGATCTTGTATAAATGTGGACAACCTATATCACAAATATAGTATTTAAATGAACCTATGTACTAGCCTATTCAAGATCTGTCTTGATTTGTTAGTGGTTCTAGAGAATTTCTTAGTAGATTATGAGTGCTCTGTTCAAGAATAATGCCATTTGTCTTTTTAACTTTGTCTTTCCAAAATTGTTCTTCAAAAAGCAAAAGTATAAAATTTTATATTTTGTATATGAAACTCACATGTTTATGAAATTCAGAACATCCTTCACGCTAATTCACGACAGTACACAAGTATTTGTTTTGGCGGGGGAAGGGGCTCAAGAAAACTTTTCAGTCCTTTTTATGCAATATGTTGCTGATAAATATATTTTTTTGTGTAGTTTTTAACTTGGGAATGCCCTGTTTCCGTTGGCACATGCTTACTAAAAGGACTGTGTTTGGAACTAGCGCTAAAATAAATCCTCGCAGTATTAAAGTCTGTGTTTCCCTGGGAAAGTCTTGGTATATTATTTTTCTGCTTCCTTGGTTTAATATATCAACGAACGACAAAAATTGGTTGTCACTATAGTAACTATAGTAATTTGGGAACTATAGTTGAGGCTCAACTGCATCCATCTACTGAACTATGTTTCTGAAATTTGCTGTATTGGGCTTTTAAGATTAAAAATAATTTGAAAATTGATTGGAAATCGTCAAAAAAGGGACAATTTTTCTATTTTATAGGCAAGTTTAAAACTTTCTCTAAGAAAATCCTAAATAATATTATAATTTTGGCTTTGTGAATGAACAATTTTGAAACTAATGAATCAAATGATACAAGTATCTTAGCCTTTTGGTGAAAGGTGCATCTGCAGGCTTGTCGCGAAATCGCTTGTTTTAAAGGGAACATATACCTTAAGCAGCCTGAGACTGGCGCATGTTATGGGCTTCTCTGCTGTCCCGCCCTGTTTAAAGAACCAATAGAATCAAATTAAACCTCGGCACAGAGGAAAATGGCTTTACGCTTGGAATTATTTTTGTTTGATTTATCTATACCAAAAAGGGGGTAGGTTGGTATCTCTCACTGCTTTATTTCTTAAAAAAAAACACTTCTCCGTGAAGCTTTAGCCATTATAAAGCCGGGCTTTGGAGTCGGTTATAATTTATACCGACTCCGATCCCAGACGTTTAATATACGGACTCCGGCTCCTGAAACTTTAAACATAATTGCTCCAGCTCCGACTCCATGCTGTAATACTTCCCTTTTCGTAAAGGTCCCTCGTCGTAAAAAGTACAGAGATTTATCAAATTCTTTTCTAAATATAATTCTAATAATTATTTTTATGTTATTAAAAATATAAATTTAATAGCTAATATAGTCTTATAAATCTTATATTTTGTATTGACAGAATTGCTATAGAGTGCAGAAGAGGTATCTCTGCCAATCTTTTAAGCATTTCCCTATCTCATTAATTCTCAAACTGTGGTACGCGTACCCCCTGGAGGTAGGCAAAATTTGTCAGGGGTACGCCGCCGGCCATCAAAAAAGTAAAACAACCCTTTAACTCTAGGACTGATAATTTTATTTTTATTAAGAGAGAAAATTAATTTTTATTAAATATCAATATTCACAAAAAAAAAACAAATCAAACAGACCTACCACGTGAAAATCTATACAGATTTGTATGTAAATTTTTTTTCTCTCTAGGGATATTCGGTATGCCCACCCCCACAGTTATGCAATTTGCCCATTATGCTTTAAAACTATATTAAAAGGCATTGTTTGTATACTGGTTGCCAATGAGACATCTCAGCAATATCCCAAGAACAACTGAGGGTATTAACTTGAAATTTTTTGGGCTACTACCGTTACAACTTCTGCTCTTGCAATTTTAGCTATAATTTACTTAGTAGGTCTATCGGTAACTGAGAAGGGGTACTTAAAATGTTTTGTGGGTAAAAAGGGGTACAGTGCTCTAAATAAGTTTGAGAACCACAGCCCTATCTTTCTGCATTTTATATATAATTTATTTGCAAATATTATATGAATATTTTTCAATAGTGATAAAAATAATTGAATAAATTTTTTCTGTAGTAGTACTGCAATGCTATGGTGCAAAAAAAAATATTTTACTATAATTAGCCAATTTGTTTAATGTGTAATTTGTTTATTATTGCCACTTTTTAGTAGTATTTAAGAGTGTTCGGCTTGACTCCAGCCTTTATGCATTTCCATAACTCCGACTCTATTGAGCAGAAATTTACTGTAACTCTGACTCCAACGCCCTGTTTTAAAGTCAAGATCACGCCTTTGCAAGCGTTTTATTAGAAAACAGCTCTTTAACCTAAATTAGTCATTAATTTATAATTAAGTGTCGAAAAAGTCTCAACAGTAGCAGCTGTGATCATAACGTGCGAATCTCATATCTTTCAAACTAAGAAGATTGTTGATTATGAAACCCTTCTAACGAAAAAAGACTCATGATTGGACAATTAATCATAATTGTGGATAATCTTAGAATTGGATTCGGGAAATCTTCTCGGTTCCCAAAATGATTCTACCGTCAGTTTGAAATAAAGGAAGCTCTATCTTAGGTTTCTGTTTATTATGGAAATATCCATTGCTTTGATTTTCAGCAAGTCTCTTAATGAAAATGCTATTTCTCTTGCAATATTAATTGTTAATTGCCTCTCCTGTATGAAGGAGATCGCTACTCTTTAAATTATCATTATTTATTGATATTATATAATTGTATAACTTGATAAATAAAGTGAGATCAGTACTGTCTAATTCATCCTTATTTAATGTCTGGGATCATTCCTAATGAAAAAGAAATAAGTTGTTGTCTACAAGGAAAAGAATCCTTCTTAGCCATTGCTGGCGCATAGGGTATGGAAACGACGATTGATTGTCACTGAGTGACATTTTATGTGTCACTTAAAATGCAATGCCAAGAGGATAATGTTGTTAGGATTTGATATCGGTTTATTATTTGACTTGATATTTATTGTTTTTATGTTGCCCAATATTTTACCAAAAGCGTTTTTGAGTTAGTTTCCAGGATTAATGAACAATCCCGGAAAGTAGTGTGCTGAGTTTGACTGCATTATATACTGTTGTTTTTAAAGACCAAATCACTACCTAGGACACGAGGTAAAAAAATTATTTTCCATTTGTGCCTGGCCCGGCTAGGTCTGTTCATACCTGAAACCTAGAATTTCTTTCCTTTTTTTTGTTTCAAAATTATGAAGCTTTTCGTCAATTTTTCGTCAGTATTGTTACTTTGAAAAGTGAAAATGAGTCAACTTCAAAACGCTTTTTGCCTCTAAAAATTCAAACATTCCCAAAAACGATTACACCTTCAATGGAAAGCAACGTCTTTTTAAGCTGTCTGGCTCCATTCTTTTTAAGCTATGCCTCCTTCTTTTTTAATTGAGTGCCTGCTACACACAAAACTGCGTAACTCCAATGAACTCCATAACTCCAATTTTCCCTAAAAATTATATTCCTGATTTTTCCTAGTTTTTAATAGATACATGGTTGTCAAGGCTGTACCCATGATTTTTGTTGGGGGGGGGGGTTAGAATAAAAACCGCATCAAAAATTTGTTTATATGTAATTTTTATGTTTTTACGAGTAGGATAAACATTTCTGTTGAGGGGGTCAAACCCCCACTGTGCACATCCTTAATGGTTACGAAAGTTTTCACTAAACTCAACCAATCAGATTTCGTTTTCACTGTCCTCGGTTCTTTGAACTTCTTTCTGTCAAAAATACTGTTCATTGTATAATTCAAAGCAGTTAGAATAAAGTGCGTTTTAAATAAGATAGGAGATATGACACTGAAAGGATAAGTAGTGGAACTGCCTTTAAGTCATATTTGCACTGCCACAACGTCCTTTGAATAATAGTGGCTGCCGATTTTCAAGCACTTTTAGTTTATAATGCTAGCCTTAAACTATCTTGAACTGAACAACTGTAGGCGAGTTCGATTGATAATCAAACTCTTGATTGTTGGATTGTTTAAGGAAAGCAAAATCAAACAAATCACAAAAAAAAAAAATCAAACAGACCTACCACGTGAAAATCTATACAGATTTGTTTGTGGCAAAATCTGTATAGAGTTGTGGCAAAATTTTTGTCCAAAGTACGAAAAGTCCTGCAATCTGGAAATTCAGAATTATTATTTGGAGTTTTTATGATTGAACCGGACCTTCTGCCCCCCCCCCCTGCTAATAAAGTCGGACTTCCGATATTCTTGAGGCATATCAAGGAAAATATCATTAAATATCAAAGACCAAATTAGAAAAAATAAAGAACAACCCAAAACTCGATTGAAGTAGGGTTGATGATTTTACAATCCAAACAAGAATCTGATGGTCGGGTTGTAAATCAATGAATTGTAGAATAAGAAAATATTACTTGAAAGAATGATTCTCAAAAGAAGAAGTAAATATATATTTTGTCATTTTGGTTGAAATTGGATTTTAATTGACCGCAGTTTTTTATAGAAAACATAGAATTACAAATATCAATCCACTTTTCGCTTTAGAAAATCGAAAGGTTAGTTTTTTTTTCTAAAAAAGCTAAAAACCGAAATGTTTCATTTTCGTATATAAAACCATAGACAAACTTGCTTCCACGCGGTGCCGGGGTGTAATATTAAAAACAAACGAAACAGGGATTATTTAGAACAACACGGGACGATTCCAGTCCATAGAAATGCACCCCCGAGTCTTTTCTGATTTTCTCCTTGCTAAGTAGGTCTTATTAATCTCTAAACATAGCTTTTAAATTATAAGCTAGTAAACATTTGTAGTATTAGATATTTTAATCGTTATAAATCTTGATCTGTTGGTTGATTTTGCTTTCAAGCGTTTATGCTTTGGAGAAGGATCTTTATTATCCTACTTCTGTCTTCTTCTTTTATTTTCCTTTATTTGAAAATTCCTAGTCTCATTTGACTGTTAATTTTGCGTAATTTTATGTTTTTTATGGCTCCTTTTTTGTTTTAGTTTTATAGTTAATTTTTATATTTATTTAACTGTTTTAAGTAGATACTACTATATCTTGCGTTTGCTCAATTGAACTTTTGTTCGTTTCTTATAGGATTGGTGGTAATTGTGTTAACCTAATTCAATTATTAACATGAAATTTAATACTCGTTTTGTTCATATTTATTTTGTGGTGTTAGCTTTTGTTTATAATATTCTAACTCCTTTTTTCTTATCTATAAGTTATCGAATATTTGAAAGTGTCTTTTATTTGTGTGAAAAAAAATAGAGAAAACAGTGGTTGGTGCAAAGTTTTAATACGGAATTTAGTGCTTTATAATCCTTACAAGTAAAAATTCGTTTCGAAAATCAAATTGAAAATCAAATTGAAAAATCGAAAAGTTTTAATTTACCCCCTCCCCCCCCCCCCCAATTGACCTGCCTGAACAATAATACAGATTTTTTTTGAGCCAGTGAGTCACTGAAATTGCTATATGAACTGCTTGAAGATCTTCCTTATCTTTGTTTTATCGTTTTGTCTCTTTATTTTTTTTTTTTTTTTATCCGTTTTCCCTTATTTCTTCCTTTTTTATCCTTTTTTATAACCAGTTTTAGGACCAATTCATCTCAATTAGTTGATTACTTGTTAGCAATCTGTTTTTTGGGGCTACAAAATAAGTAACTCCTTTATTCAAGAGTTACTTCAGTTATTTCCTATTTTTATTTTGTTTATTTTTTAATTCTAAGTTGTATCTGATGTATTTCTTTTTACTTTTTTTTTATAAAAAAAAGCTAAAAATTAGTTTGGGGTAAGATAATTGTGTTGAACTTAAAAGAAATGTAGAACGCCCCCTCCCCCCCCCCCCTCTTCTTTTTGATTCCTTTGACTGTAAATATTCATTTTAAAGATTTCTAAACGGTTTGTCTTCCGTGATTAGTCTAAATGACATCACCAATCGCTATAGAATACCCCCAGTCCTGTTGTCTCTTTCTCGCGTATTGTACGCTAATCTAAGCAGGTTTATCAAGGGTTTATTTAATGTGATTATTAGATTGTTATATTTTGTTGAATGGCTTATTTCTGTAAAATAAACTATAACAAGTGTTTTTAACTAGGATAAATTATTGTCTTCAAGGCTATAATATAGAAATGTGTTTAAGTGGAACATCTAGAACAACTGTATAAAATAAAAAATGTATTTATTTTTTGCAGACTTTCTTTTATCTTATAGATAGGTTAATCTCTTATGTGAATAAATCTTCAGTCCCTCATAAAGCTCGTATGGAGATTTTCTTACCTGTGGGGTAATTTTAAATAATTACTGATTTTTACTCAAAGGCGAATTCAGCATCATATTGTCGATCAGGAGGATCTATGTGGGATTGAACATACATGACACCTGGTACACAGGGGCGTAATTTCGTCAACATCCGGGGGGGCAAAGCACGAGCCAATTTTCCCAAGTCAAGTGAAAAATGAGCCAAGTGCTGAAGGAAACTTTTTTTTCTGTGGATGCTTGAATTATGTAGGTCTACCTTTATTTTGAAAAGATCTCTGAAGGTACGAAATTTCAGCAAGGGGGGGGGGATCCGCGGTCTGGGGGCAGTCCCCCTTGCTGTCTTATAGCACATTACGCCCCTGTTGATATACCTGATTCTCCCTTCCAGAACAGCTTAGCAAACTGTTTTCGGAAATTAACTCTGATTCGTCAAAATATCAGGCATGACCACCTTTGGTTGTGGTAGTGACAAAATGCTCGTTTATTTATCTAGTCACAGTTGATGCAAACTAGGAAATTAAAACCCAGGCTCTGGTACCCAGTGTTTCAAAAATATGTGTAATCAAGAAATTCTTTCATATTTTGATGGTCTTGTCAGGAGGGTTTTTTGAACATCCGGCAAACAAATTAGGGTCTACTAACTACGCCAGCTGGGGGCAATCGGCGAAACCACAGCGTATGGACGAGTGATTTTGATTTCGGCTAAGAATTACAGACAATCGGCTAAGATGACATTGACGGCACTACACCTGAAAGGCACAAGTTAAGAATTTATATTTCATGAAGTATTTTTTTTTTATATACCAAAAAATCCGCCTGTTTGAAACTCGAAACTCTTCATTGGTCTTATAGTCCAGCAAATAAATGGAAAAGGTGGCTTGATCCAGAATAAATTTTAAAAGAAATGAAACCCTGTAATTCAAGAAAAAAAATTGTGGGTCCTGAATATGAAAAGTTCTAGTTGTATATATTATGAGAAAACCGGTCCACCTTCTCCATCGTGGGCGTCCAGGGTTGCCGAAATAGTAAGAATCCTATCATTTTAAAAGGAATTTGATGTAGATGATAAATTGAATGCAGAAAAAGTGGCAAGTCTCTAATTTTTGCAAATTCTTTCTTATTTCACTATGCAGTAATTTTTACACATGTAAAGGATTAAACAAAGAGTTGTGATCTGCTTAATTAAAACTGTATTCAGAACTTCCTATTGATGATATATTCATTTAACCTTAACCTTAACGTACAAAAATCAATGTTTCATCCAAAACTAAACGGTTGACAAGGGTGAATCAGGTAAAAAAATGTATACATATAACGTCATTTAAATTCGCTATAATAAGAAATAAAGAAAAGAAAATATATATATATATATATATATATATATATATATATATATATATATATATATATATATATATATATATATATATATATATATATATATATATATATATAATAATAATAATAATACTACGGGAGCAACAACTACACACCATGCCCATGCTGTGGGGTCAGACTTGCCAACCAACAAACAATTACAGCTTCATTATTATGCCTATATAGGAAGGCCAGATAAATAAATGTAAAGTGCCTTAGTATTGCACTTATATTTCAATAAAACGCAATTACTAATATTAGGAGTGCCTCTTTGCCAATTGGATTACTTTAGAAGTTCGTCTCGAAGATGTAGTTCGTTTAGTGAGAAAAAAAGAATAAAAATGAAAAATTTCTTTGGAAGAATGTAAATTATATCACCAGGTAAGGTTGAATTTAAAAAATTAAGTTAAAATAAATTTATCTGTGGTAGATGTACTAAAAGAAATGACTAAATGTAATTTTCATAAGCCTAACTTACGTCGGCTAACAAAATAATTAATTCGAAGAACGGTTTAAAATTAAGTCATCTCGAATGTTTTTTTTTTCCTCCTGACTGGAAAGCCAAGTCACTTTTAAGATTAGAATTTGATGCTGTAAATTTTTTGCGTGTTAGGAATCTGTTAAACACCATCCTAAGAAAGAGAAATTTTGGACTAGCAAGTGCTCAAGGTTTTAATTTGGGAGAGGGGGGCTAGACATCTACGTTAATACTGGCGATGTTGAATTTCCGAATGCTAGAATTTTGTGACGTTTTTCCTTTTCCTCGACTAGAATTGAGATTTCCGGCTTCAAAATGGGCATCAATATAACTGTTACAACTAGATGAAGATTTATTCTAACCAGCACCAGTGGGCGACGGAATTGCTGCCGCTGCCCAACACGATATATCAGCAACATCCTCTTCTGTTATTGAATATAAAAAACAAGTTTTTTTTAACTGTAAGTAAGGAGCAACATTAAAACTTAAAACGAATAGAAATTATTCCGTATATGAAAGAAGCTGTCCCCTCCTCAACGCCTCGCTCTTTACGCTGAAGTTTTTTTTATTGTTTTAGAAAATAAAGTTGTGAGACAGAGTCAAACTTTAGCGCAAAGAGCGAGGGGACAGCCCCTTTCATAAGTAGTAACCGTGTGCACAGTTTCAGTCCTACATTCACGCCTATATGAATATGCGTGTAGTCTAACCGGTACATTGGCTTGTTAGGGTCAGTCACCTTTACTACGAACAGTACTTGCCTTAGCAGACGGGTTTTTATGAGGTAACACGCATTTTTTTGGGGTCAATCGGTGATAGAGTGGGTATAGTCTGGTTTGGTAGGTACAATCTGGTTAGGCGGGTATAATCTGGTTTGGTTCAAGTTTTTCTGACACAATTTACCAGGTTTCTAATTCAAGGTATACATGACCGGTGCGTCTTGTTTAGCTGCCAATATAATCAATTATTTTATTCCAGTTTTTCTAAACTAGTATTGTCTATAACTTAATTTACGTAGACAATGAACGATATTAATTAATGTTTTGAATAATAGGAGTGTCAATGATTCTAATTAGTGATTGGATTGTATGACGGTGGAGAAGAAAAGTATTAAACTGATTAACAGTTAAGGTAACCCCGAAGGGGTTGTTAACTCAGGTAATTTGTTACTTGACCTAGCTTTACCTCTCCGATGTGGTCTGTATAATACACAAGTAACGTTTGAAAAGTATTGTCAATTTAAAATAGGATCTAACGTTCCCTTCGTTCCCCCATTTCTGAGGGGCAGGGAAGGGTAGGAGAGGGGAGGAGGAGTCAATTTTGGAGGTATAACAAGTACCATTCATTGCGATCGTAGCTCTATGTTGGCTCGTTTTAAATACTTCAGCTTGTCTATTCATTTGTGTTAAATAAAAATCTTGATTCTGGAAAATGAAAAAATAAGTATTTAAACAAAATGTACGACGCTGCTAATTAAGGAATAGTAGGCTACACTCAGAAGTGTTTGCATGAGGGGCCTATCTGTGTCTCTTTAAACTGTTTTTGTCTCTTAAGGCTGTGTTTGTCTATTTGGGCTGTGTGTCTCTTTGAGCTGTTTGAGTCTTTTTGGTCTGTTTGTGTGTCTCTTTTGATTGTGTGAGTGTTTTTGGTGTGTGTTTGTCTCTGTGGGTTATTTGTGTCTGTTTGGGACTGTTTGTGTTTCTTTGGGCTTTTTTATTCTCTTTTGTATGTTTGACTCTTTGTAGTTTGTGTTTCTTTTTGATATTTTTGTGTATATTTTGGGTGTTTTTGTCTTTTTTTTTGTTTTTTTGTGTTTTTGTGCTTGTGTCTCTTTGGGCTGTTTGTGTTTCTTTGGGCTTTGTGTGTCTCTTTGGGCTGTTTGAGTCATTTTGGTATGTGTCTCTTTCTTTTGGATGTGTGTGTCTCTTAGGGGTCGTGTGTGTCACTTTGGGCTATGTGTGTCTCTTTGGGGCGTTTGATTCTTTTGGTCTGTATGTGTCTGTATGGACGTGATTTTTCTCTTTTGGCTGTGTGTGTGTGTCTCTTTTGGATTTTTGTGTCTCTTCGGGCTGTGTGCGTCTCTTTAGCCTGTGTGTGTGTCTCTCTTTGGGCTGTGTGTGTCTCTTTAGGCTGTGTGTCTCTTTGGGCAGTTTGAATCTTTTTGTTCTGTGTGTGTCTCTTTTGGATTTTTGTGTCGTTTTGGGCTTTGTGTGTCTCTGTTTGATGTGTGCGTCTCTTTGGGCCGCGTGCATCTCTTTGAGCTGTGTGTGTCTCTTGGGATGTTTGAGTCATTTTTGTCTATGTGTGTTTCTTTTGACTGTTTATGTCTCTTAGAGGCCATGTGTGTCTCTCTGGGCAATGTGTGTTTCTTTCGGTTGTTTGTATCTTTTTGGTATGTATGTGTCAGTATGGGCATGTCTTTTATCGTTTGGCTGTGTGTGTGTTTGTCTTTTGGATTTTTGTTTGTCTTAGAACTGTGTGTATGTCTATTGATACTGTGTATGTCTCTGTGGGGTGTGTGTGTCTATTGAGGCTGTGTGTCTTTGTAGGAAGTTTGAATATTTATGGTCTGTGTGTGCTTTTTTTGGCTGTTTGTGTCGTTTTGGACTTTTGGCTTTTTGTGTCGTTTTGGGCTTTGTGTGTCTCTGTTGGATGTGTGCGTCTCTTTGGGCCGCGTGTATCTCTTTGAGCTGTATGTGTCTCTTGGGATGTCTGTTTGTGTGTCTCTTTGGGCTGTTTGAGTCTTTTTGGTCTGTGTTTGTCTCTTTGGGCTGTTTGTGTCTCTTTGGGATGTGTGTGTTTCTTTGGGCTTTGTGCGTCCAAGTATTTGGAATTTAAAGGTCTTGGAATTTGTAAAGTAATTGAATTTGTTCTATGCAAAAGTACTTTTTTATTAATTTTTGATCCTCAGTCATCAATTCAAAGACTTAGAGTTTACCAAATACTTGGACGTTGGACTGTTTTAGTCTTTTTTATCTGTGGGTGTCTCTGTGGGCTGTTTGAGTCTTTTTTGGGCGTCTGGGTTATTTGTGGGCTTGTGTCTCTTTGGTATAGGTGTGTTTCCTTGGTCTTTGTGTATCTTTTGTGTCGGTATGAGTCTTGAAGTTCAGAGTGTCTTTCCTTTGGCTTTTTGTGTCTCATATTTATAGTATGTGTCTAAATTTTCCCTGCTTGTCGCTGATTGTCGTTTGAATCTTTTGGTCTCTTTGTGTCTGTATGGGCGTTTTTCGTATCTTCGGGCTTTGTGTATCTCTTCGGGATGTGTGTGTCTCTTTAACCTGTGTGTGTGTGTCTCTTTGGGCTGTGTGTGTCTCTTTAGGCTGTGTGTCTCTTTGGGCAGTTTGAATCTTTTTGGTCTGTGTGTGTCTCTTTTGGCTTTTTGTGTCGTTTTTGGCTTTGTGTGTCTCTGTTGGATGTGTGCGTATCTTAGTGCCGTGTGCACCTCTTTGAGCTATATGTGTCTCTTGGGATGTTTGATTCATGTTGGTCTGTGTGTGTTTCTTTTGGCTGTTTGTGTCTCTTAGAGGTCAGGCGTGTCTTTTTGGGCATTGAGTGTCTCTTTGGGGTGTTTGAATATTTTTGGTAAGTCTGTGTCACTATGGGCGTTTTTTGTCTCGTTTTGCTGTGTGTGTGTGTGTCTAATCTTACGGTTTGCGTATCTTAGGGATGTGTGCATGACTCTTTATCCTGTGTGTGTGTAATTTAGCTATATGTGTCTATTTATGTTGTGTGTCTCTTTTGTCAGTTCGAATCTGTATAGTCTGTGTGTGCTTCTTTTGGCTATTTGTGTCATTTTGGGATTTTTGGGTTTTTGTATCGTTTTTGGCTTTTTGGGTACCTGTTCGATGTGTGCATCTCTTTTGGTCGAGTGCATCTCTTTGAGCTGTATGTGTATATTGGGATGTCTGTTTGTGTGTCTCTTTGGGCTGTTTGAGTCTTTTTGGTCTGTGTTTGTATCTTTGGGCTGTTTGTGTCTCTTTGTGCTGTCTGTGTTTATTTTGGCTTTGTGCGTCTCTTTGGGCTGTGTGTCTAGTTTGACTGTTTGAGTCTTTTTGATCTGTTTGTGTCCCTTTGGGCGGTTTGTGTCTTTTTTGGGCTGTGTTTGTCTCTTTGGGCTTGTGTCTCTTTGGGGTGTTTGTGTTTCTTTTGGCTATGTGTGTATCTTTGGGCTGTTTGAGTCATTTTGGTCTGTGTGTCTTTCTTTTGGCTGTTTGTGTCTCTTAGGGATCGTGTGTGTCACTTTGGGCTATGTATGTCTCTTTGGGGCGTTTGATTCTTTTGGTCGGTCTATGTATGTATGGGCGTTTTTTGTCTCTGTTGGCTGTGTGTGTGTGTCTCTTTGGGCTGTGGTTGTCACTTCGGGCGGTGTGTGTATCTTTATCCTGTGTGTGTGTGTCTCTTTGGGCTGTGTGTGTCTCTTTAGGCTGTGTGGGTCTTTGGGCAGTTTGAATCTGTTTGGTCTGTGTGTGTCTCTTTTGGCTTTTTGTGTCGTTTTGGGCTTTTTGTGTCTCTGTTGGATATGTGCCTCTCGTAGGGCGGCGTGAATCTCTTTGTGATGCGTTTGTCTCATGGGATGTTTTAGTTATTTTTGTTTGTTTGTGTTTCTTTTCACTGTTTGTGTCTCTTATAGACCAAGAGTGTCTCTTTGGGCAATGTGTGTCTCTTTGGTGTGTTCGAATCTGTTTGGTATGTATGTGTCTGTATGGGCGTGTTTTTTCTATTTTGGCTGTGTGTGTGTGTATGTCTATTAGGGGTTTGTGTGTCTATTAGGACTGTTTGTATGTATATTTATCCATTGTGTGTCTCTTTGGGCTGTGTGTGTCTCGTTATGCAGTGTGTCTCTTTGGGCAGTTTGAATCTGTATGGTCTGTGTGTGCCTCTTTTGGCTGTTTGTGTCGTTTTGGGCTTTTTGGCTTTTTGTGTCGTTTTGGTCTTTGTGTATCTCTGTTGGATGTGTGCGTCTCTTTGGGACGCATTCATGCCAGTGAGGTGCATGTGTTGCTTTGTTTGTCCTAGTAAGTTTGATCGGTGTTTGTTGCTTTGGGCTGTTGGTGTCTCAGAAATGCCAAGTGTGTATCTTTTTTCTCTGTGTTTCACGGTGGGGTGTGTTTATCCTGTTGTAATTCATGCGGTTGTATGAGCGTGTTTTGTCTATGCTGGCTGTGTGTGTGTGTCTCGTTTGACGGTTTGTGGATATCCGGAAATGTTGTATTTCTAATGAGCATGTTCGTTTCTCTTTTGGCTGTGTGTGTCTATTGAGCCTGTGTGTCTCCTTGTGCAAAACGAATCTGGATTATCTATGTGTTCCCCCTGGGACTGTGGGTGTCATGGTGTGCTTCTCGGCTTTTTGTGGCGTGTGGGGCGGCTGTTGCCCCTGTTGGATGTGATCATCTATTCTGGCCGCGGGCAACTCTAAGGTCGGTATTAGCCAATTTGGCTGTTTTATCCAGTTTTGGCAGTTCTTGTTTCTTTTTAAGGTTTGTGTCTCTTAGGGGCCGTGGTTGTCTCTTTGGGCAATGTGTGTCTCTTTGGGGTGTTTGAATCTTTTTGGTATGTATGTGTCTGTATGGGCGTTTTTTGTCTAACTTTGCTGTTTGTGTGTGTGTGTTTTGGCTTTGTTTTTCTCTTCGGGCAGTGTTTTTTTGTATTTATGCTGTGTGTGTGTCTTTGGGCCATGTTTTTCACTATAGTCTGTATATCTCTTTGGGTAGTTTGAATCCTCATGGTCTGTGTATGCATCTGTTGGTTCTTTGTGCCGTGTTGGGGTTTTTTCCTCAATTTTGGATGTGCGCGTCTCTTTTGGCCGTGTAAGTCTCTTTGAACTGTATGTGTCTCTTTGGGCTGTTGGGTGTCTCTTTGTGATGTGTGTGTATCTTTAGGCGGGGTGTGTCTCGTTGGACTGTGCGTCTTTATGTGGTGTCTTAGTCTGTTTAGTATGTATGTGTCTCTTTGGGCTGTTTGAGTCTTTTAGGTCTGTGTTTGTCTCTTTGGGTTGAAGTCTTGAAGTCACCTCTTGGATACACAATACAGAAATTTCATTAAAGAAATTATGAAAAAATTGTAAGTAAGTAGAGTCTTCTTAGTCTATGTTATTCTCTTTGGACTGTTTGTGTCTGTTTGGGCTGTGTTGGGTTCTTTGGGCTTAGTGCTTCTCTTTGGGCTGTGTGTTAATACGCTTAAGCAATAAATATCTTTAAGCTTAACCCGTGTTTATTCTTTAGAATAGTTCTATTGTAAGCAAGTAACAAACTCTTTCCTGAAGTCACCTCTTGGATACACAATGCAGAAACTTCATTTGAGAAACTATGAAAAAATTGTAAGTAAGTAAGTACCAAATTTTTTCTTGAAGTCAGCTCTTGGATACAAACTCTCAATTTTTTTTACGACTTAGATATACGATTTAGAAATTTAATTCAAGAAATTATTAAGAAATTCTCTGTAAGTAACAATTTCTTTCTTCAAGTCAACTCGTGGATAAACAATATGGAAATTTCATTCAATAAATTATGAAAACATTTGTAAGTAAGTAACAAACTCTTTTTTGATTTCACCTCTTGGATATACAGTACAGATAATTCATTCAAGAAATTATAAAAAAATCGCAAGTAAGTAAATTTTTTTTCTCTCTTTATCACAAACAATTTTCACTTAGCTACACGATATAGAAATTTAATTCAAGAAATTATGAGAAAATTCTCAGTTCACTTAGAGTGGCGCGCCACTCTAAGTGAACCAAGATCAACCCAACTTTTTGGATATCTCTCTCACTATGACTCTGTTTGTGTGTCGTGTCAAATTTTGACTGCACGATTTCGGAAAAAAGAGACATGAAACGTGGTATATTTATCTACCAATCTTTTTAACATCAAAACTTAAAGGGTCAGATATAGAGGCTGTTTCCAATGATTTAGCGCAAAAAACAGTCTGGTTGAAAATGTGGAGTTTTCAAACTGCTCACTTTTTTGCAATGTTTAGGAACCGGTGGGGAATCCGCGCTCATTTGGAAAGGTGCCAAGGAAAGGCAAGCAAATAGCATGTAGTTTCAAAACGTGTTTAATCGCGTTTCTTGAATGAAGTATCTGTACTGTATATTCAAGAGGTGAAATCAATAAAGAGCTTGTTACTTACTTACAAATATTTTCATAATTTCTTGAATGAAATTTCCGTATTGTGTATCCAAGAGTAGACTTCAAGAAAGAAATTGTTACTTGCTGGGAATTTTTTCATAATTTCTTGAATTAAATTTCTATATCGTGTAGCTAAGTGAAAATTGTTTGTAATAAAGAGAAAAAGAAAATAAAAGTTATGAAATTTCCGGATTGTGTATCCATGGAGTTGACTTCAAGAAAGAAATTTTTAATTACTGAGAATTTTTTCATAATTTCTTGAATTAAATTTCTATATCGTGTAGCTAAGTGAAAATTGTTTGTGATACAGAGAAAAAAAAATTACTTGCTTTCGATTTTTCGTTATTTCCTTAAAGAAGTATATATACTGTATATCCAGGAGGTGAAATAAAAAAAAAGAGGTTGTAAATTACTTACAAATACTTTCTTAGTTTTTTGAATGAAATTTTAGCATTGTGTATCCAAGAATTGACTTCAAGAAAGAATTGTTACTTACTGAGAATTTCCTCATAATTTCTTGAATTAAATTTCTACGTCGTATATCTAAGTCGTGAAAACAAAAAAGAGTTTGTTACTTACATAGAATTTTGTCATAATTTCTTGAACAAAATGTCTTTTCGTTTATCCAAGAGGTGACTTCAAGAAAGAATTTGTTACTTACTTACAATTTTTTCATAGTTTCTTAAATGAAGTTTCTGCATTGTGTATCCAAGAGTTGACTTCAGGAAAGAGTTTGTTACTTGCTTACAATTTTTACATAATTTCTTAAATGAAATTTCCGTATTGTGTATCCAAGAGTTGACTTCAAGAAAGAAATTGTTACTTACTGAGAATTTTTTCATAATTTCTTGAATTAAATTTCTGCATCGTATATCTAAGTCATTAAGTTCTTTAATGAAATCTCCATATTGTGTATACAAGAGTTGAGTTCAAGAAAGAAATTGTTGATTACTGATAATTTTCTTATAATTTTTTGAATTAAATTTCTATATCATGTAGCTAAGTGAAAATTGTTTGTGATAAAGAGAAAAAAAAAGTTACTTACTTGCGATTTTTTCATAATTTCTTGAATGAAGTATCTGTACTGTATATCCAAGAGGTGAAATCAAAAAAGAGTTTGTTACTTACTTACAAATATTTTCATAATGTCTTAAATGAAATTTCCGTATTGTGTATCCAAGAGTTGACTTCAAGAAAGAAATTGTTACTTAGTAAGAATTTCTTCATAATTTCTAGAATTAAATTTCTACGTCGTATATCTAAGACGTGTAAGTCGTGAAAACAATTAAGAGTTTGTTATTTAATTAGAATTTTTTCATAATTTCTTGGACAGAAAGATAAAGAGAAAAAAAGCTGATTCATTGAGATTTTTTCTTAATGTCTTGAATTTAGTGTCTGTGCTTGATGTACCAGAGGCGAAATCAAAAAAAAGAGTTTGTGATCTGCTTGAAATTATTTTCATAATTTCTTGAATTGATTATACGCCTTGCTCAAAGAATCGTTGACTTCAAGAAAGAAATTGTTACTTACTGAGAATTTCTTCATAATTTCTTGAATTAAATTTCTACGTCGTATATCTAAGTTGTGAAAACAATTAAGAGTTTGTTACTTACTTAGAAATTTGTCATAATTTCTTGAACGAAATGTCTTTTCGTTTATCCAGCAGGTGAATTCAAGAAAGAATTTGCTACTTACTTATAATTTTTTCATAATTTCTTTAATGAAATTTCTGAAATGTTTATACGTGAGGCGACCTCAAGAAAGAATTTGTTACTTACTTACATTTTTTTCATTGTTTCTCGAATAAAGTTTCTGCATTGTTTATCCAAGATGTTAATGCAGGATCGAGTTTGTTACTTTTTTACAATTTTTTCATAATTTCTTACATGAAATTTCCGTATTGTGTATCCAAGAGTTGACTTCAAGAAAGAAATTGTTACTTACTGAGAATTTTTTCATAATTTCTTGAATTAAATTTATAAATCATGTATCTAAGTCATGAAATTCTTGAATGAAATTTCCATATTGTGTATCCAAGAGTTGACTTCAAGAAAGAAATTGTTACTTACTGAGAATTTTCTCATAATTTCTTGAATTAAATTTCTATATCGTGTAGCTAAGTGAAAATTGTTTGTGATAAAGAGAAAAAAAAGTTATTTACTTGCGATTTTTTCATAATTTATTGAATGAAGTATCTGTACTGTATATCCAAGAGGTGAAATCAATAAAGAGTTTGTTTCTTACTTACAAATATTTTCATAATTTCTTGAATGAAATTTCCGTATTGTGTATCCAAAAGTTGACTTCAAGAAAGAAATTGTTACTTACTGAGAATTTCTTCATAATTTCTTGAATTAAATTTCTACATCGTATATCTAAGTCGTGAAAACAGTTAAGAGTTTATATGCAAGAAATAACTTCAAGAAAGAATTTGTTACTAACTTACTTACAATTTTTTCATAGTTTCTTAAATGAAGTTTCTTCTTTGTGTATCCAAGAGGTGATTTCAGAAAAGAGTTTGTTACTTGCTTACAATAGAACTATTCTAAAGAATAAAGACGGGTTAAGATTAAAGATATTTATTGATTAAACGTATTGACACACAGCCCAAAGAGAGGCACAAAGCCCAAAGAAACACAAATAGCCCAAATAGACACAAAACAGCCAAAAGAGACAAACACAGACCAAAAAGACTCTACTTACTTACAATTTTTTTCATAATTTCTTTAATGAAATTTCTGTATTGTGTATCCAAGAGGTGACTTCAAGAAAGAATTTGTTACTTACTTACTTACAATTTTTTCATAGTTTCTTAAATGAAGTTTCTGCATTGTGTATCCAAGAGGTGACTTCAGGAAAGATTTTGTTACTTGCTTACAATATAAATATTCTAAAGAATAAAGACCGGTTAAGCTTAAAGATATTTATTGCTTAAACGTATTGACACACAGCCCAAAGAGACACACAAAGCCCAAAGAAACACACACAGCCCAAAGAGACAAACAACCCAAAGAGACAAACACAGACCTAAAAGACTCAAACAGCCGAAGGAGACACACACAACCCAAAGAGACACACACAGCTCAAAGAGACACACAGCCCAAAAAGACACACACAGCCTCAAGAGACACACAAACATCAAATAGACACAGACATCCCAAATAGACACACAACCCACAGAGATACACACAGAACTAAAAGACTCCAACAGCCCAAAGAGACAAATATAGACCAAAAAAGATCAGACACCCCAAAAAAGCTCAAAGAGACACACATGGCTCCTAAGAGACACAAACAGCCGAAAGAAACACACAAAGAGCAAAATGACTCAAACATCCCAAAGAGACACACATAGCCCAAAGAAACACAAACAGCCCCAAGAGATACACACGGGCTAGAGAGACACACAGAGCCCGAAGAGACACACAAAGCCCAAACAGACACATACAGACCAAAAAGATTCAAACACCCCAAAGAGAAACACATAGCCCAAAGAGACACACATGACTCATAAGATACACAAACAGTCAAAATAAACAAAAACAGACCAAACTTACTCAAATAGCCTAAAGAGACACACAAAGCCCAAAGAAACACAAACATCCCAAAGAGACACAAACAGCCCAAAGAGACAAACACAGCCCAAAAAAGACTCAAACAGCACAAAGAGACACAAACAGATCAAAAAGACTCAAACAGTCCAACGAGACACACATCCCAAAGAGACGCACAAAGCCCAAAGAAACACACACAGCCCAAAGAGACACACACATCCCAAAGATAAAAACACAGACCAAAAAGACTCAAACAGCCCAAAGAGACACACAAACAGACCAAAAAGACTCAAACAGCCCAAAGAGACACACAGGCCAAAAAGACACACACAGCCTCAAGACACACACCAACCTCAAAGAGAAACCGACAGCCCAAAGAGAAACATACCACACACAGACAAACACAGAACAAAAAGACACCAACACACCCCACACACAAAAAAACACAAAATAGACACAGACACACCAAAAAGACAAACAGACCAACGAGACACACACAGCCTAAAGAGACACACACAGCACAAAGAGACACCCACAGCCCAAAGAGACACATACAGTTCAAAGAGACGTACACGGCCCAAAGAGACGCACACATCCAACAGAGAGACACAAAGCCCAAAACGACACACCCAACCACAAAAGGCACACACCGACCATAAAGATTCAATCTGCCCAAAGAGACACACAGCCAAAATAGACAAACCCAGACAATATAGAAAAACACTTTCTAATTATAAATAAACAACGTCCTAATATACAAAAAACCCCAAAAGAGACACACACAAAAAGCCAAAAGAGAAAAAAAACGCCCATACAGACACATACATACCAAAAAGATCCAAACACCCGAAAGAGACACACATTGCCCAAAGAGACACACATGGCCTCTAAGAGACACAAACAGCCAAAATAAACACACACAGACCAAAATAAAACAAACATCCCAACATACACAAAAAGCCCAAAGATATGAATGCAGCCAATAGTTATGAACAACTCAAGAATGGATCCAACACTCCCAAAACGACGCAAAAAGTCAAGACTCCCAACACGACATAAACCGCTAAAAAAGGCACACACAGACCATACAGATTCAAACTTCCCGAAAAGACACACAAAGCATAAAGATACACACACACACCCCGAATATAAAAACCCCTCCTCAATAGAAATAGACACATACCGATTATAAACAAAAACCCAAAACAGACAAACGCACACAGCCCACCGCGAAAAAATATGCCTCTACAGACACATACATACCAAAAAGATTCAAACACCCCAAAGAGACACACATTGCCCAAAGAGACACACATGGCCTCTAAGAGACACAAACAGCCAAAAGAAACACACACAGACCAAAATTACTTAAACATCCAAAGAGACACATACAGATAAAAGATATTCACTCGTCCAAAATATATTAACAAAGAAAACAGAGACAAAAAAACAAAACAAATACACAAAAAGCCAAAACGCCAAAAACGACAAAAACAGCAAAAAGAGTCACACACGGACCATAAAGATTCAATCTTCCCAAAGATACACACAGCCTAAAGAGACACACACACCCCAAAGAGACACACACAGACTAAAGATACATACACACAGTCCTAAGAGAAACAAAAACCCAAAAGAGACACACACACACAGCCAAAAGAGACAAAAAACGCCCATACAGACACTTACATACGAAAAAGATTCAAACACCCCAAAGAGACACACATTGCCCAAAGAGACACACTTGGCCTCTAAGAGACACAAACAGCCAAAAGAAACACACATAGACCAAAATGACTCAAACATCCCAAGAGACACATACAGCTCAAAGAGTTGCAAGCGGCTCAAAGAGACGCACAAATCCAACAGAGACACACAAACTCCAACACGACATAAAAAGCCAAAAGAGACACAGACAGACCAAAAAGATTCAAACTGCCCAAAGAGACCCACAGCCTAAAGAGACACTCACACCCCAAAGAGGCAGACACACACAGGATAAAGAGACCCACACCGACCTAAGAGACATAAAAATCCCAAACAGACACACACACACAGCCAAAAGAGACAAATCATCACCATACAGACACAGACAGACCAAAAGATTCAAACGCCCCAAAGAGACACACATAGCCCAAAGAGACAAACACGACCCCTAAGAGACACAAACAGCCAAAAGAAAGAGAAACATAATAAAGTGACACAAACATCCAAAAGATACACACAGATCCCAAGGAAATACACACATCCCAAAGATACACAAGACCAAAGAGAAAAAAGAAGCCCACAAAAGACTCAAACAGCCCAAAGATACACAAACAGATCAAAAATACACAAACAGTCCAACGAGACACACGACCCAAAGAGAAGCACAAAGCCCAAAGAAACACACACATCCCAAAGAGACAGACCCAGCCAAAAGATAAACAAACAGACCAAAAAGACTCACACCGAAAACCGAGACACACAAACAGCCAAAAACGACTATAACAGCTCAAAGCGTCACACAGCCCAAATAGACACACACAGCCTCAAGAGACACAAACAGATCAAAAAGACACAGACAGGCCACTCATGCAAACAATTCTGAGTGTAGTCTACTATTCCTTAATTAGCAGCATCGTACATTTTGTTTAAATACTTATTTTTTCACTTTCCAGATTCAAGATTTTTATTTAATACAAATGAATTGACAAGCTGAAGTATTTAAAACGAGCCAACATAGAGCTACGATCGCAATGAATGGTACTTGCTATACCTCCAAAATTGACTCCCCCTCCCCTCTCCTACCCTCTCCTGCCCCTCAGAAATGGGGGAACGAAGGGAACGTTAGATCCTATTTTAAATTGACAATACTTTTCAAACGTTACTTGTGTATTATACAGACCACATCGGAGAGGTAAAGCTAGGTCAAGTAACAAATTACCTGAGTTAACAACCCCTTCGGGGTTAGCTTAACTGTTAATCAGTTTAATCCTTTTTTTCTCCACCGTCATACAATCCACTCACTAACTAGAATCATTCACACTCCTATTATTCAAAACATTAATTAATATCATTCATTGTCTCCTTAAATTAAGTTATAGACAATACTGGTTTAGAAAAACAGGAATAAAATAATTGATTATATTGGCAGCTAAACAAGACGCGCCGGTCATTTATACCTTGAATTAGAAATCCGGTAAATTGTGTCAGAAAAACTTGAACCAAACCAGATTATACCCAACTAACCAGATTGTACCCACCAAACTAGATTATACCCACTCTCTAACCGACTGACCTCAAAAAATGCGTGTTACCTCATAAAAACCCGTCTGGTAAGACAAGTACCATTCATAGTAATAGGTGACTGACCCTAACAAGCCAATGTACCGGTTAAACTACACGCATATTCATATAGGCGTGAATGTAGGACTGAAACTGTGCACACGGTTACTACTTTCATATACGGAATAATTTCTGTTCGTTTTGAGTTTTAATGTCGCTCCTTATTTTCAGTCAAAAAGACTTGTTTTTTTTTATTTAATTTCTGACCATTTTTGAATTAAGATAGCTTTGATTTTGGCTCACCGTAAATGAATAATTAAAACGAAATTTGCATATTAATTTTCTTTTTTTTGGCTAAATGGCTTTCTCGAAATTTTTTCTCACGTAACTTACAAATTAAATTACCTAACGAACTTCTATATTCCTGTGTTTTTATTACGCATATTAGGGAATTCGCCCCCTAGTCAATACCTCGCTCTTTACGCTAAAGTTCGAATTTTATTCGAATCACAAAGGCCGGTTAATTAGAATAGATAGCTCTTCTTAAAGTACTAAAAAAACCTTAGCCTAAAGAGCGAGGTATTGACTAGGGGGCGAACCCCCTCATATACTTAAAAATTTCTATTCATTTTAAGTTTTAATATTGCTCCTTACTTTCTGTTGAAAAAAATTTGTTTTTTTTTTTATTTAATTTCTGATCATTTTTTAAATAATGCTGGGAAATCCGGCACCCCCTACATAGCAATGTCCCTTCCCCCAAGGAAAAATTCTCCATGTAAAGATCCTCCCCCGTAACCCCCTACTCTGACTCCCCCACCAGAAAAATATCCCTCCTGAAAACGTCTGTAGACTTCCCAATAACCAATACTATATGTAAACAATGGGCAAAGTTTATAACTTGCAGACCTTCCCCCAGGATCTTTGGGGGATTAAGTCATCCTCAAAGACATATTTATTAGATTTTCGACTATACTGAACAAAATAGCTATCTCAAAATTTTGACTGGGTGACTTCGGTAAAAAATGAGCGGGGAAGGTGGCCAAGTTGCCCTCCAATTTTTTTGGTCACTTAAAAAGGGCACTAGAACTTTTAATTTTCGTTCGAATGAGCCCTCTCACGATATTCTAGGACTAATGGATCGACACGATCACCCCTGGGGAAAAAAAAAGCAAACAAACAAATAAATGCGCATCCGTGATCTTTCTTCTGGCAAAAAATACAAAATTCCACATTTTTACAGTTAGAAGCTTGAAACTTCTATAGTAGGGTTCTCTGAGATGCTGAATCTGATGGTTTAATTTTCATTAAGATTCTATTACTTTTAGGGGGTGTTTTCCTCTTTTTTTCAAAAATAAGGCACATTTTTTCAGGCTCGTAACTTTTGATGGGTGAATTTATATATTTGAAATCAGCATTAAAATCCACTTCTTTTGACGTATCTACTGGTATTAGAATTCCTTTTTTTAGAGTTTCGGTTACTATTGAGCCGGTTCACTCCTTACTTACAGTTCGTTACCACGAACTGTTTAATTTTCAGCCAATCCTTATCCCAATGACGTCATTGTTGGGAAAAGCCACCATGAGGATCCAGGTTATTTACAGACTTGTACACACGATATACAAGTTTAAAGACTCGTATACAAGTAACTAGTGAAAACACCAGAAGAGTAAACCACCTCCGTGCCAACGCATATTCTGTAATGCGCATGGGAACCCTCATATCCTTGTCCTACGGAAATCTACAGTTTTGAAAGTTTTTTTCATAGTTCTCCAAGTTTACCACAAAATTTGCCTGTTTTTGACATTTTTAATCTAGCTTTCCTGAATTTTTCTAGACCTAATTCTAAATTTGCTCAATATAAATCGTGAAAAGGTTTTTGGATTTTGTGTTTTACTCTAATCCGAAGTATCTGGCATCCTGGGGAAAATTTTGTCTTGCGCTTCGCAGAGCCTCAATCTGGCCCGCAATTGATACAAGACATATCTTCTCTTGCAACGGGTATTTTTATAGAAAAGGGACAATGTACGAATATTTCCGGAGTGCCAGAAGAGCACAGTGCAGAACCAAGCATAGAAGCAATAACCCACTCGCGGACAATGACGATAATCTTTAGCTCCAGTAAATTTTACCTGACAAATAATGCATAACAAGAAGAAAGGTAATTTCTTATGGAATAGATTAAATAAACAGATCATCAGTAACATGATAAAAGAATAACTCAGCATTGCCGGCTCCGTGCTGCGGGCAATCATTCGTGTGTATGTGCTGATCTGCACATAGTTAAACGGCAGGAAAGATCTCACCCAGCTTCAGTAACTGGAGAGGAGATTGATTTGTTGAAGCTTCATCGTAGTCATACCTACAGCAATGGAAACCAATGCATTTCTACTCTCAGCCAAAAGCTAGTCAAGAAAACGAAAAGTTCGGAACAAAGCGGAGATTATACTTGTTGATCTTGTTTGCAACAAAATCTCGCATGCTCATGTATTTCTTCAATGTGACCCAAGGTTGCGAGTTTATGGGCATGGTAAGTCACATGCCATAAAGAAACTCCAGACGGACGACAAGTTCGAGTAGCTTGCTCAGATTTTATAACGTTCTTCGGCTGTTAAAGACACAATAATAAAGGCTGGAGAAGCAGCTTTAGGGAGTTTCCTCCATACCCAAATTACTGCTATGACCTCTCAGATTTGTTTGTATTGGTATTGCATTGCTAAAAAAAAAAAGTATTTAAAATACCGACGAAGAAATTTATTCCCCGAGTCCAGTCTTGTCAGGATAGTCTAGTCTTTACAGGGATGTCAATTCACAAAAATGTAGAGGGGGGGGGGCAAATGTAGTTTTCAAAATCTAAGAGTGCCTATTTTGTGGTTTTTTTGTTAAATGAGAATACTAAAATATGTCTTTTTAAATTAGAATATTCAAAAAAGGCTATTTTCCAAAGTCTAGGATGGTAATTGCCCCCCTCCCCCTCAAATACCACTTCTTGTCTTGCTTATAGTTGCCCTGGGTGTGGGTATAAAATCTGACCTTCAAAAATCGTGTCTTGTCTCCCATCTGCTTTTGGATTGCCATGCCAATACTACTCACTAGTGATCAGTTTGTCAGATACGTTATCCTATGACCCTAATTCGGGATTTTTGATTTTAAATTTCCCCGGTGTTTTATTGATTAAGACTGTAAAGTCCAGCCAACACGTACGTCCGAAAGTTGATACTATGCGAAAACTAATATGGAAGCCTTATGATTGTTGTTTGGAAAGGCTTCTATAGGGACTCATAGATAGATTCACTTTCGCTAGTTGACACTAAGATGAATACTGATTACGATCCCCTGCAAGGATATGTTGAAGAGCCAACTACTGACCCTAGTTTTAGGATCTATAGAAGAACCAGTAATGAAGGATCAAGATGCCTTCGGATCTGTTTGCTTTTCACCTTTTTGTGAGTTTTTATTACTTTTTATTACTTATTGAATTTTAAGAAAAGTTAGTATCCCACGAACAGCTATTAGTGATATAAATAATGAAAAAAATATATATAATGTAATTTTTACCGAACGCGTGGTAAATTTTTGCTGAACCCATGTTTAGTACCTATACCGTGGGTTTTTGTATATATACACGGCAATTAAGAGGCATTATACACGGCATTTCTATTGGGGCCTGGGCTGGGACCTGATAGAACGTTTAGTTTTTAGATGGACAAACTCACATACAAAGATTGATCTTTAGGACCTGTTTTTTTTTTTTTTTTTTTTTTTTTTTTTTTTTTTTTTTTGCATGACAAATTAGTAAACTCCTAAGTTAAAGCTGAATCCGACTTAAAATAGGAAGCCTTCCCAAGTTTGAAAAATTACAAATCGCTCTTAGTTCTGCTCTAAATGTTTAATAATATTAGAAATAAATTTCGGAAAATAGACTTGACAGTGGTTCTGGCTAGACAATTAAGCTGAGGGAGGCTTTTGGAACCCTCCTCCAGTCTGCCCTAACTCTTGTGACTTCTGCACTTTTCCCTGTCATATCTTATAATTTCCATTTTATTCGCCTATTGTTTGTTTGTAATAAAAATACCCCCCCCCCCTAAAAAAGTCCTACAAGCATGTACACAAGTAGCCTTGGTCCCAAGCCTAAATCTCAAAATATTACTATTCCTATTGATTTCCTTTATTTTTCAGGTGATTTTGCTAATACTTTCCAAAAAATAGTTTTTAAAAGAAAAGTAATGGGCCATATTAAGATCTTAATTGAGCAGAAACAAATTCACACGATAATTCAAACTGAAAAGAAATCAATATGAGGGAAAAAACGGAACCTGCAGCGCAAATTAGGCTCTGGTCTGTAAGGAGTTCATGGAGGATAAAATCCATTCTTTTTGGGGGTTATATCTGTTCTTTTTAAGCTTGAACTTTTTTCTTTTTTAAGCTTATTTTAGGTTTCATTTCTTCATCCCTAGTAGTATTTGTTATTATTATGTTTAATGTGATCATTCAGTTCAATTTCTGAAAGTTTTTCTACCTGGAAAATTCAATTTCACCCCCCAGGCTATTTCCACAATGTTGCTGATCTTAGACGCCCCCCCTCTGCTCTCCTTGTCATATCCCCTGTCCAAAAACTCCTTAAAAGTTTCAACTCAATTGTCTCAAGCCGTTCCCAAGATATTATAGATACACCATTTGGAGCGCAGTGATGGATCGATGTCATTCGATTTATTAACCTTAGCATGAGTTTTTTTTTTGGGGGGGGGGGGCTTACGGTTAAACAGAGTCCCAAGTATAATCTGAATTTGAGATACCACCTGAGGGAGAAAAATGTCTAGTCTGGCTACATGAACAAGAAGAAGGAGAAAATCTATTTAACAACCACACTAAGCATATATTTTAGGCTCCGAACAGGCTCACAGTTTACAATGCTTAGAAGGATCGGGGACAGAAACATTTTTCAACCCTCTGCCCCCTGTCCAAGTCAAAATTTGAGGTCCTTTTTCCCTCTAAATTATTGTTTTGAAATTTAACCTGGATCCTCCAGGATGTCCTAGAGATATTAAATATACTCTATGTTGATAGCCTTGGAACACGCAGTGTTAATACTTACCTAACGACTTAACTGTCAATAAATTCTAAGTCTCATAAGTTTTTTTAGTGCAAACACTTGGGATGGATCGAACATTTTGCCTCTCCTCTTTTCTGACCCCTCCTTCAAGTCAAACTTCAAGGTCTTATTTTGATAACCTGGCTACACATGCCTTTTGGTTTGTCTCACTGCTTCACCATAAGTGCATTTTAAGTTCTGCAGGGGCTTATAGTTGTCCCCAAATGGGGTGAAAGGATATCGTAAGGATATATTTAGGGGAAATGAAAACTTCTTGGAAGGGTGTAAAGGGGGATCATTTGAATAGATTTGGATGGAGGAGGAACGTGCGTAGCTGTTTGACCTCATGCGGCTTTGTGCTTCAGTAAGCTGGTAATAGTAGTAGCAGTGTTTTAAAAACCTGGACGCACATAATCTCTTTTGATTTATCATTGCCTTTTTGGTCCACTTGACCCCTTAACACTCCCTGATAGTTTCTGATTTATCTCCTCAAACCACGACCAAAATATCTCTGATCTAGTATTTCGATAACCTAGGTAAATATTTTATCTTTCGATTACTCGTATGGGAGACAAAAATTATTTTTGCCCCCAACAAGAAACAATTTAAATCCCTTTCTTCTCCGCCCAGCACTGTGAAAGCTCCGATGCGATCAGCACTGGTTGATGGTAGCACTGTCGGACCTGTTGCTAAAAACTCTTTTTTTGGATCTTTAAATATTTCTATTTATAATTATAAGAATTTTTTTAGATAAGAACTTTCAGATTTAAGCTGACCTTTAATTTGAAGCTCTTGCTTGCCAGCTTTAACCGGGCTTGTGAGCTTCAAGACGTGGTTAACTCCAGCATCTGTGAGGTCAGATTTCAATCTGCTTTTGACTGTCATGTTATGTGGAATGCCCTACCTGCGTCAGCTCGAGAATATCACTCGTTTGGTACCTTTTGAAGAATTTTTAATTAATTTTTTTTAAACATTTTTAATGTAGTTTTTAAAACAATTTTTAATAAAACATTTTTAATGTAGAGATAAATTACGTTTAATTTTATTATTATTATTAAGTGATGAAAGTCTGCGGGCTTCTTTTTTTTCGGATGGTGTTAGCCTTGTGGGCAGCATCTCTCGTGGCTTGGTTTCGGCTGGTTTTGAATGACGCACAATAGTTTTTCATTTGAGTGCTGTTTTTTGTGTTTTTCTTTTTATGTGTTGATTTAGTTGTGCAGTTGTTACCCCTACATATATAGGCCATAGAACCTTTTGTGGGACCAGATGTATGAATTGTTTTGTTGTTTTTTTTTTTTTTTTTTAATTGTTCCTTTAAAATCTGATCTTTGATCTTTGGAATGTCTAAGGATGTGAGAAAAAATATCTTTTTGTTTTGGCAATAGTATATAGAGAGAAAAGAGTTATGTTACATTTTATAGCTGTTTGACTTGACTGTGGATTTATTACGTAATTAGATACCAGATACTATAGAAATAAAATATAGCAATACACCAGCAGTCATCTACCATCATCGATGTTGGATTTTTTTTTTTTTTTTTTTTGTTAAAAACCTTATCTTAAAAAAAAAATTCAGTAACTGTGGGCTCACCTCAAGTACAAGCAAAATCCATCTGTTTTTGGTCCCAGGCAATAAGTATACACAACTTTCCGAAATATAGTAGCACGTTTAACAATCTCGCCTGAGACAATAAGAGCTTTGTGTAAAAGTGGAAGAGGCTAAGCCTTCGCCTCATTTTCATAATACACTTAAACCAGCGACATTGCAAAAAAAAATGCAAAGCTAAAAAGTTGCTCACACAACACTATAAATGTGAGTTAGAGTGATGTCTATGAAACCACGTAATCCAATATAAAACGTAGATACGAAACCACATATAGGTAGAATACTCCAGAATCCCTGCGAATCTTTTTTCCTTGCGAATCTAAGACAAATTAAATTTGTCTTATTTTCCCTTTGCCTGTTTAATTTTACATGTGGGGACAATTTTGTAGGGTTGAATTGTTGGGTGGGAATTTTCGGGGGCGAGGAATTTTCTATAGGGGGAAATCTTTTGTGTAGGAAATTTTCCGGGGGGGGGGGGGTAGGGTTTCAGTGGTGGGAATTTTTCGGGGGGAATATGCTAGTCCTCGAATTGTACATGTTTTTTGTTGAGATTCAGCTTTGAGAACTTATCATTTCCCATCTCTGTGAAAAAGAAGCACAGATAAATTCAAGACAAGGTCAAAAAACGAGATTCGCCACAATAGCTAGGAGTTGTCGACTTTTATCTGCTATGCTCTTTAAAAAAAAAAAAAAATGCTAAGCCCCCCAAAGAATTTAAATTTTAAAGGGAGATGAAAGTGTGTGAGACAGTAGGAGACATAGAAAGGCAAGAAGACAATACATAGAAGGTCGTGCTTGAATAGGTGACAAAATATGGTTAGGCTTTTCCACATTTAATGTTTAGTCTCGAAAATTCCAATTTTTGCGGATAACAGGAAATTTTTATTTATTTTTGTAGATAGAAATAACTAAAAGACGAAAACATTACATATGAATATTAAAATATTTTGCTTTTTTCATTTCACTCTTTTCAGTAATAGTTAAATCTTTTAGTATAGTAAGGTATATTTTGTTATATTTAACCCTAACGAATGTTGTACCAAAGACGGTGCACAACATGTTTTGACAAAAAGTACAGAAGTTGGAACAACCCCGAACGATTAATAATTAATGGTAACAAATATTTTTTTTTGAACTTCGTGTCAAGACCGCGTCTGCCTCTTCTTTGTACAACCAATAACTATAGAATGACCTGTATTTGATGGAAACCATATTTTTAAATGGGTACTTGAATTTAAAAGATTTTGTAAAAGATGTTAAGTAAAAGAGTTTAAAAAAGTTCTATTCGTCTAGGTTTATAATTTTTCTATTTCAGGTCAGCCATTCTTATTCTCCTGGTTACTGCATTAATCTTAGCCTGGAATGACCCATCTAAGACCACAGCTGATATAGAAGATTCTCAAGGACTTCATCAAATTCTTACGCTGTCATACCCCCTATCTGGTAAACTCTTTTTTTAATTAATTAAAAGAAACTTTTTCACAAAATAAGTTTTTCAAAGAAAAGTAAAGAACTCCATTAAGCAAAAACTAAGCAAAAATAAAATCAAATAATCTACCAAGCGTGAAACTACCACAAATCAGCATCGATAAATAAATGAAACCCAAAACGAACATAAATTACAATAAATAACCGAGTCAAATTCAAAACGAGGAGAAATTAACATAAGATGGGCTCAAAACCCCTATGCCTTCCCAAGGCCAGAACATAATTTGCACTTTACTGAAAAATATAAATGTTTTTACTTTTATTATTTTAATACATCAAATAATATTAACATTTTGATTACTAAATATCAGTATATGTATATTAAACTGACATTGCACATTCATTTGTATTTTTGATTTGGTTAAGTTTTAACCAAAAACGCTAATTTGATTTGATTAAATTTTAACAGCAGAAGTAGCCTCGAAAGTTTGAACATAATACCCTCTGTCGTTCTTGGGATACTGCCGAGATGCCTTATTGGGAATTAGCATTAACACAGTGCATTTTGATTTAATTTTAAGGCAACATTTAGTTTTTAAACATAAAGGCAAAAGGGAGGGAGATTAGTTTCCCTCCAACCACTTTCGACTATTAAAAAGAGCATCAGCCCTTTCTATTTTAAATCGAATGAGCCCTTTTCGAAGCTCCTACGACAACTCCTTCGATACGAAGTGCCCTGGTCTAAACAACAACAACAAAATAATACATTATACCCACATCGATCTTTACTATAAAAATG
The DNA here is from genome assembly GCF_049724085.1 of Artemia sp. Qi Xiang Cuo. Lineage (NCBI taxonomy): Eukaryota > Metazoa > Arthropoda > Branchiopoda > Anostraca > Artemiidae > Artemia > Artemia sp. Qi Xiang Cuo. The sequence goes on from NC_142807.1 coordinate 4,085,168, forward strand.
TCAAGCCTGTCAGTAACTGTTGACTGTTAAAAAGACCACAAGGCCTTTCGATTCTCAATCTAATTACCCATCTTTGAGTTTTTACGACAACGCTTTCTACATACGCCCTACATGCCACCAGGGCATAAATTACAGCCCTTGACCTAAGATTTGCGAGGGTAGTTGTCATCCTCTAAGACCTAACTTCCAGAACTTTTAGCTACGTTAAACAAAATTGTTATCTCAAAATTTTGATTGGACGTGTTTGGGGAGATGGTGGGCCTCATACGGGTATTAGTCGCTCTACAATCACTATCAACTATTAAAAAGGCACTAGCCTTTTCAATTTCTAATAGAATGAGCCCTTTTAAAGTTTCTACGACAACACTTTCAATAAAAACCTTATATTCCCCAGGGCATAACTTACAACCCTTGCCCTGAGAGCTGGGCGGGGGGGTGTCATCCTCAAAGACCTAATTTCCAGAACTTTCTGCAACGTTGAACAAAATGGCTATCTGAAAATTTTGATTGGATGTGTTTGCGGGAACGGTGGGCGTGAGACGGGGGTTAGTTACCCTCCAATCACTTTCAAGTATTAAAAGGGGCACTGGTCCTCTCAATTTCCAATTGAATGAGCCCCTTTTGAAGTTTTTAGGGCAACTCTATCTATAAAAACCTTATATGCCCCCCGGGCATAACTTACAACCTTTGCCCTGGAGACCCTGGGGGGTTTGTTATCCTTAAATACATAATTTCCAGAACTCTCAACTACGTTGAACAAAATGGCTATCTCTAAACTGTGATTGAATGTGTTTGGAGAAATGCTGGGCGTGAGAGGGGGGTTAATTACTCTCCACTCGCTTTCGACTATTAAAAAGGGCAATTTCAATTTCCAATCAAATGAGCCCTTTTCGTAATTTCTTCAAAAACTTTCTATATAAGCCTTATATGCCCCCGGGGCACATCTTACAACCCTAGCACTGAGGGCTCTGATGGGGTTATCATCCTAAAAGACCTTATTTCCAGAACTTTCAACTGTGTTGAACAAAATGGCTATCTCAAAATTTTAATTGGATGTATTTGGGGGAATGGTGGGCGTGAGAGGGGGGTTAGTTGCCCTTTACTCACTTTCGACTTTTAAAATGGCACTAGCCATTTCAATTTCCAATCGAATGAGCCCTTTTTGAAGTTTCTACGACAACGCGTTCTATTAAAATCTTATATGCCCCCAAGGTATAACTTACAACCCTTGCCCTGAGGGCTGTGGGGGAGTATCCTCCTAAAAAACATCATTTCTATCTGGAAATCAGCAACGCTGAACAAAGTAGCTATCTAAAAATTTTGATTGGAGGTATTTGGGGAAAATGTGGGCGAGAGAGTGCGGTTAGTTGCCCTCAAATCACTTTTGACTATTAAATAGGGCACTAGACCTTTGAATTTCCAATAGAATGAGCCCTTTTTCAAGTTTATACGACAAAGATTTCAACAAAAACTTATATGCCCCCAGGGCATAACTTATAACCCTGACCCTAAAGACTCTGGGGGGGGAGTGTCCTACTCAAAGTTATAATTTCCTGAACTTTAAACTGCATGGAACAAAATGGCTATCTCAAAATTCTGGTTGAATGTCTTTTGAGAAATGGGGGGTATGTGAGCGATGTTAATAGCTGCTCAATCACTTTCTACTATAAAAAAAGACACTAACCATCTCGAATTACAACCGAAAGGGTCGGTTTTGAAGTTTCTAATACAAAATTCTCTATAAAAACTTTATATGCCCCCAGGCCTTAACTTACAACCCTTAATCTGAGGGCTTTGAGGGGGTTGTCATTCTCACAGACCTGATTTACAGAACTTAAAATTGTTTTGAGGGCTGAGGGCTTTGAGGGGGTTGTCATTCTCAAAGACCTAATTTACAGAACTTAAAATTACGTTGAATAAAATAGCTATCTCAAAATTTTGATTGCATGTGTTTGGGGAAAAGATGGGCGTGAGAGCTGGGTTAGTTTCCCTCCAATCATTGCCCTCCTTTCGACTATTAAACATGTCACTAGGCCTTTGAATTTTCAATTAAATGATCCTATTTTGAAGTTTCTACGTCAACGCTTTCTATAAAAACCTTATATGCCCCCAGAGAATAACCTAAAACCCTTGCCCCGAGGGCTGTGGGGAAGTGTCCTCCTCAACAAAATATTTTCTGTCTGGAGATTAGCTACGCTCAACAAAATAACAATATCAAACCTTTGATTTTGGATGTATTTGGGGATATGATGGCCGTGGGTGGAGGGGGTCAAGTAGCCCTCCAATCAATTTCGACTATTAAAAAGGGCACTAGCCCTTTGAATTTCCAATCGAATGAGCCTTTTTTGAAGTCTCTACGACAACGCCTTCCATAAAAACCTTACATGCCCCCCAGAGCATAACTTACAATCCTTGCCCTGAAGGCTGTGGGGGAGTGTCCTCCTCAAAAACATAATTTCTATCTGGAAATCAACTACGCTGAACAAACTGACTATCTCAAAATTTTGATTGGATGGGTTTGGGGGAATGAGGGGCGTGGGGGGGTCTATTTGCCCTCCAATCACTTTCGACTATTAAAAAGGGCACTATCCCTTTGAATTTCCAATCGAATGAGCCTTTTTTGAAGTTTCTACGACAACTCCTTCTATAAAAATCTTATATGCCCCCCAGGGCCTAACTTAAAATCCTTGCCCTGAAGGCTGTGGGGGAGTGTCCTCCTCAAAAACATAATTTCTATTTGGAAATCATCTACGCTGAACAAAATAGCTATCTCAAAATTTTGATTAGATGTGTTTCGGGAAATGGTTGGCATGGAAGGGGTGTTAATTGCCTTTCAATCACTTTCGACTATCAAAAGGGCACAAACCACTCCAGTTTCGAAATGAAAGAGCCCTTTTTGAAGTTTCTACGACAACTTCTTCGATACGAAGTGCCCTGGTCTAAAGGAAAAAATAATAAATAATACATTGTGCCAACATCGTTCTTATATGCACTCAGGGCATAACATAAAACCCTTGCCCCGAGGTTTTGGGGGAGTGCCCTCCTCAAAAACATATTTTCTACCTGGAAATCAACTACGCTGAACAAAATGGCTATCTCAAAATTTTGATTGGATGTGTTTGGGGGAATGATGGGCGTGGGGGGGGTCTAGTTGCCCTCAAAACACTTTCGACTATTAAAAAGGGCACTAGCCCTTTGAATTTCCAATCGAATGAGCCTTTTTTGAAGTTTCTACGACAACTCCTTCGATACGAAGTGCCCGCATATGGAGGGAAAAAAAACATTGTGCCCACATCGTTTTTTACTTAGGCAGAGCTATCGCGCTGCCTATGATTGTCCAAGTCTTTCAGAAAGTTGAGAAGGACTTATTAGTGCGAGTTTGTCACAGATCTAATTGATTTTTGGTGAAATACCGAATAAGTATTAACTTAATCTATATTGATTTAAATTAGTTTAATTAATCATTTAATTTAATAATTTATTTTATTCAATTATTCAAGTTAACTTTTTAATATCATTAATGAAATGTAATTAGTTTAAATGTATTAAATATTATGTGTACATTTGTTATATGTACTATGTTTGTGTTATATATTATATTGTTATATGTACATTCAAAAGTTTAATTACAAGTAGGCAAGTTTTTTAGTTTCCTTCGTTCGTTGTACTCATATTAACTATTTGAGCAAACAGACATGAATAAGATCATAATTAACAGTATTAACAAAAATGAAAAAAAAAAATACTAAATAATCATCAATATTACCGAAAATTAACAGTTATTTTGAATCATAGCACAAAGAGCCTTACCTTGTTTGAAATGGATTCATCAAAGGATCTTCAATTTGGATTAGATGAGACAAAGTGGATCCTTGGTCCTTTCATCGAATGTACTTATAATAAAGTAAAACCAATTTAGTTAAAGAAAGTTTAGTTAGAAGCAGCGCTGTAGGGCTTCCTAAGTAAAGAGTCATGTCCTTTCAATGCATATTTTTGCGGTCACTTTTTATAGAAGAAGGGGTCGTAGAAATTTGGGAGGGGGTTTATTTTATTTGAGACTAAAAATTCTTATGTTTTTTGTAAGTCAAAACTGTGTTTTTTTTTGTTTTTTTAGGGGGGTGGAGGGGGCATCCAGGTCCCTTCCTGCTCCCTTGTTGTTACTCAACTCTCACTACCTTCTCGAGATATATGATTAAAATTTGAAGATATTTATTTTGTTACAAATAGTCAAAAGGTCCGATAATTATTCTTTTTGGGATGATATGGCACCCATAGCTGTTTTCCAGCTGCAAATTTCCAATTGCTTATGCATAGTGCCCTTTTTTGTTACTCAGACCCACCTAACCACCCTCTCCCCTCTGATATCATATCAAAGTTTGGAGATAGCCATTTTGTTCAGAAATTTCGAGAGATGCAACATGTATGTCCCTGGGGTCGACATCACCCCCATAGCCCCAGGGGTAACAGCTGTAAATCACGTAAATTAACGAGTGTTCAAAGAAGTACTCTAGCATAAAAAGCAAACATATTTGGTCTTCGTTATCCGATCAGCTAGTAGCTCTGAGAGATCATTCACTGCGCCAAGATTCCTAGAGCTTTCCAAGAATATGCTCTGGAAACGACGCGCAAACCTAAATAAATAAATAAACAAACTAAATAAATAAACCTAAATAAATAAATAAACTGTGTGTATCTGAGTTTTCAAATCGTTTGCAAAAATTTAGGGGATGACTTGGAGGATCGGTTGAATTTTCAAGAGGTATTACTTGTGTTAGACGTACTTCGAATTGGCTAGTTAGGTAGCGGGGTAAACCAAAAGAAACTATTTGTTGCCGGTCTTTCGAAATGGGCTATCTGAAATATCTTGGAAACGGTTTAGGTAGAATAAATTTGAAATTTTCAGGAAGTATTGAGGGGAGGATGGACATTGATCTATTGATTGAGGGAGGTGTAAGAGCTAAATCAAAAGGTACGATATACATCTAAGTTATCATAATACCGCATTTACAACTTCTCGGGAATGTCTCAGGAGATGGAGTTGAACCTATTAGATAGTGTTGGAAAACGGGAGGGGAAGGGGCAAGGAAAATTTAAAGTTTGGGTCGGGGAAGGACTTAATATGCGATGTCTATGGACAAACTTAACATTTTACACTGTAAGCCACTATGGGACTTCGCGGTTGTCAATTTGTGGTGAAGTAGTGAGGTAAATCAAAGGACACTATCTGTTGCCAGGTTATCAAAATATCTGAAAGATCATGAGAAAGGCTTTAGATTTCAATTCAAAATTTTTAGTAAGTTTTTTTCGGGGGGGGGAGGGGGCATGTAGACCTCAAATTTTAACTTTTGGGAGGAGGGAAAACCTAAGCATATTGTGTCTCAATTCTGCTTAACATTTCGTCACTTTAAGTCCCTGGAGGCCTAGAATTTACTCACGGTGAAGTGGCACTATGAACCGAAATCCCAATATATACATTCAATATCCAGGATATCCTCAATATCATAATAACGGTTCGAAGGTCGAGTCGAAACTTCCAGGCTGTGGACCATGATCTAACGATAAATATTCATGGATTTAAAGTTGGCACAAAAACTTGCCAATTTTGGTACCCAAAAGTGAAAGGATGCCTAAAAACGAAACACGCCGGTTGCTAATTTCATTGCTCAGGGAAATCAATGAAGTAACATAAATAGCATAATAGTACGTCCGATGAGATCCTTATTTACAAAACTGCGATACTAAGGAAAATATTGTATAACTTAGATTGAATAAAATTGGAAACAAATATTTGTTTATGTGTTGTCTTCCTCGCCACCCTCATCCCAAGGGCCAGAAATGCTAAGCCTTAAGAATAAAACATATTTGTGCACATATTTGTGCTATAGCCGAGTAGAATGCAGGAGAAACTTTTGTCCCTCACCTTAGAATCCAATTAAAAGAAAAATTATGTCAGAATTGAAATCTATTCTGTTGGATTGTTTAAGGTACCGGGATAAACAAGCTGCTATCTCGGCTGTAGATCCTTGGTCTCGAAATTAGAAAACTGTTGCGTCAATTTTAAACCCCATTAAGGAACCTTTCCGGAAGCTATAGACCCAATTTTAGTGAGAACTGAGGTAATGATGCACAAGTTTCAGGGCAGCGTATAATGAATCGATTCATTTTAGGGAAGAATCAAAACAGAGAATTAAAGAAAGAAACTTGAATTACAAGACGGCCAAAAAGCCATACCGGAATAATAAGATACCGGAACAATAAGGTACCGGAATAAACAATTTGTTATCTCGACTGTAGATGCTTGGTCTTGAAATTAAAAAACTACTAACCAAATACGGTTGTGAAACACCCAACTTTAGCGAGAACTGAGGTAATTATAAATGACTTTCAGGGTAGTGTATAATGAATCAATTCATTTTAGGCAAGCATCAGAACAGAGATTCAAACAAACTTGAATTACAAGATGCCCGAAAAGTGGATAATTACTTTAACAAGGCGAAACAGAAAGTAAAAAATAGAAAAGAAATGGAGGAACGACTTTTAAAAGTAAGAAAGTTATTCGATTCTTAGTTACTTTTATTTGAACAGTATAGGATCTATTGAGCATTTATTTATGCAGAATTTTAATGCTCTAGATATAAGGGCAAATCGACCCTGTCTACGTAAATGGCAACCCGAGTCTGGAGTAGTTAAAAGATAAATATATATTATAATCTTGCAATTAACAACAACATAAGGTTTTTATGAAAGGTGAAAAACACATGGAAATAATGACTTATTGTTTCACAATTAAGAAGAACATACAGAATTTACAAAATTAAGAAGGCAAAGAAATTGTCATATGCTGGCACTTGCTGGCAAATTTTGGTGCGGATTTGTCTCCTCTTAGGAAGATTCAAACAACAGGAAAAAGACAAAGTTACCCTTTTATCTGTTTTGGCAAAAATGATGCAATAAAACATGTTTGAATCCAGGAAGTTAAAAATAAAAATTATATTTTTTTTAGGGAAAAGATTGTTGTTCTATTTTAAACTTGTTGCTGAACAAACTCCAGGTAAACGAGTCTCCCCCGCCTCTCTCTCTCTTTCTCTCTCTCTCTCTCTCTCTCTCTCTCTCTCTCTCTCTCTCTCTCTCTCTCTCTCTCTCTCTCTCTCTCTCTATCTCTCTCTATCTCTCTCTCTCTCTCTCTCTCTTTCTCTCTCTCTCTCTCTCTCTCTCTCTCTCTCTCTCTCTCTCTCTCTCTCTCTATCTCTAACTCTCTCAGCCAAAATCTGATTTTCTGATTTCTTCTCTTTTCAGGAAATGAATGAAGCAGGCTCTCAAAGTAATCCCTCTATGTATCATCAAAGAGCTACAGCCTGGTCTGCGAAGGCAAAAGAGCTTGCTGATGATGCTATTCTTGTAGAAGAATCTATGCAAATTTTGATAGAAAAGTAAGTAATACATATTGCACACAGAAAAGTACAATAAACTTAGCAGTTTTTTTTGTTTTTTTTGCTCCAATTACCTTTGAGATTTCTTGACATTTAATATGCATCATCTAGATGAATCTATTGTTATCAAAATTCCGTTTTTTAGAGTTTCGGTTACCATTGAGCCGGGTCACTCCTTACTTACAGTTCGTTACCACGAACTGTTTGAACAGTAAGGTAATTTTTTATTGACCGATTTCTTACTCTACTGTTCATTTTAAGGCATATTCAATGGTTTTAGGGCTATTTTACGAAAAGTGGAACGATCCAAAAGCGTATTTTTCCAAATATTATATTCTACGTGTCACTAGCAATCCACTCTACCTTTGAAAAGAAACCACTGAAGGAACACTAGTTGCAGGAGTCCACCAAAATGTCTTCACCGCCTTATGCTGTATCTATTGGAAGGGGAGACAACGATTCTGTATTTCCCATAGGACAGTGGCAATGACACTCTTCTGTGCAGCAGTAACTAAACCTGCACTATGTGGTGTTGCGGTGATAGAATTACCTCGTGACAGTGCGGTGGATAAGGCAGCAGTTGGACACAAAGGGACTGAGATTATATCTTGTTTCTATAAATTGGTCCTTTTCTCAACGAAAAATGGACTATAAGTTTTTAATATACAGTTTTTCAAATTGGAAATCAAGATAAAATGCAACAGTTAGTGTTTATGACTTGTTTATGAAATGACACTCAGTGTTTATGACGGGTTCAATCACCTTTTCAGTTTTTCATCAGCCAAGTGCTGAAGGCCGTGCAAATCTGTCAGATATATTCCGAAAATTATTGAAAGAAGAAGCATTTTGAACTGAATACATACTTTCTAGTGAGACTTCCTCTGTCACTTCTTCAAATCGCTTACGTAGCTGTAGATTTGTTCTGCCATCAACCAATACTTTCCAAAGTTAAAAACAATTCACATATTCCCAGTTGCCCGAGAGAAGTAGTGACTGCCTTTTTAGAAAGAAAAAGGCTAAATACCTGAGTCGCACAAAAAACTTCTTTATGTAGGAACATCTTGTTTCAACTTCTTAGATCACTTGTACCCCAAAATCAGTTCGCTGCTTGGATTATCAAAACAATCAACTGGGTTTAGATTGAACTTACTGATTTATATTTCTTTGGATTGATCATCCTTCAATCTCGATTGAGAATGCAGAGATTGTTTTGCCCTAATTTTAGTAAGTATCTAAACCAAACTAGAAAGACTCAATTTTTTCTTTAGGATTTCTAAGATAATAGAGGGGGGGATTCAGATAAAGTTAGCCGAATAATTCAAGTTAGTCGATATTAGCATTAATGACCACGGATTGCTTCTAAATGCTGAAAACAGAATGCAAATCTCGGTTGGTCAATAAGTAATGGAAACAAAGATTCAAGAATGTAACTATCAAAACGTGTACGGTTATAGAGTTGCTTTTAAAACTATTCCAAGTTAATTTTTTTCCCATTGCTTTGGATTCGGAAGTAACTCCAGATAAATTAATAAGAAGCATTCACAATTACTGAAGCTGGGCATCGCGCTCAATCTCTAGTTGAAAAACATTAATACTCGTGCAGTTGCACATGCACCAACTTTTTAGTTTTTTTTACTTAAAAGTTATTGTTTTAGTTCACAAATTTCAAAAACTGACGTTCAAAATGGAGCATCCCTGCCATCTGATATTGAAAAAAATATTACCAACTGCCAAAACAGAGTAACTCCTACCTGCAATACCACAATGATTTACCGAACCATCGACGGAAGCTGTAACAACCTGAAAAACCCCCTCTGGGGCAGTGCAAACCGAGCCTTTCGCCGAGCTTTACCGCCAGCTTATGATGACGGTAAGTAAATTTTGCACGTCAATAACCCATTATTTCAAGGTTTGAGATGGACTCAAGAATCGGATAGTCGAAATTAAATTGTATGGGGCAGGTGGCTAGTCCTATGCAGAATTTTTTTTGGAAGAACAATTTCGCCAAATTTTCGAATAACAAATGGTAAAATGTATGAAAATACCAGCGCTACATTAGTAAAGAGCGATAAGGCTTCAGTGTAATGTTTTTTCCCAGGCCACTTTGTATGGAAAGAGATATCATAGACACTACAGAGGGGGCTGCAAGGACTTGCGACTGTAACTGCTCACGACTACGACTGCGACTATTTCCGACTGCCTCAATGACTTACCACTACGATTACCTGCAACTTCGACTGTGACCGCAGCTAATTGCGATTACAACTACTTCAGACTATGACTACTTGCGACTGTACGTGTGACTATTGCGACTGCGACTACTTACGAAGTACAATTCCTTGCGATTACAACTACGTGTGACTCCTACTACTGCTACTACTACAGTTTTCACTTTGACTGCTACTGCTACTTCCAATTTTACTGCTACTATTGCTACTACTACTACTACTACTACTACTACTGCTACAGCTATTGAACTAAATAAAAGAGTTTTAGTTCATCCAGGTTTTTAAAATGGCGTAGATGCAATATATGGGGAACAGAATAGGGAATTGATTTGAAACTTTCAGGGAAAGTTGAAGGGGTGTAAAACTAAACCAAAAGATACTACCTGTATCCAGATTATCAAAAAGGCATCTGTGCAATATCCCAGAAAGAGCTAAGGGTATTACGTTGGAACCTTCAGGGCATGTTGTTTAGGAAGTTGTATTAAATAAAACACGCTATAGGCATCCAAGGTTAACAAAATTGTTTATCTCCAATATCTTAGGAACGGCTAAATTTTTTACATTGAAGTCAGGGTATTTTTAGGGATTGTTGAACTAAACTAAAAGAAACAATGTGCATCATGGTTGTCGAAAAGGCACATCTGCAGTATTTCAGGAATAGCTGAAAGTGTTAACTTGAAACTTTAATGGCATGTTGATGGGGATGGTAAACTGAACTAAATTACATTATATACATCCCGGTTGTCTTAGGGACGTATCTGCAATATCTCATGAATGGCTAAAGGTAATAATTAAGACTTTCAGAATATTTTGAAGGGTATGTTGAAAGGGTATCGAAAGACACTAAGTTCATTCAAGGTTGTCCAAAGGATGTATCCCGGGAACTACTACTAACAACTTTCCGCAGCACCAAGCCGCCTGAGGCCAACACAGCTAAGGACGATCTTCCTCCAGCCCAATCTATTCAAAGCCTCCTTCTTTACACCCTCCCAGAAAGTTTCCATTTTCTTCAAATCTTTCATTATGACATCCAACCCCGGACGACCTACCTTCCGTTTAGCCCCAGACGACTGGCCGAAATGGACAATCCTTGTCAATCTGTCACCCTTCATCCGCAGAACGTGCCCTAGCCATCTCAACCTTTCTTTCATCACAGCCTTGAAAAGCGGGATTGAACCACACTTTTTGTACAGCCTACTGTTTCAAAAACGGCCAGTCAGCCTGGTACGCAGACCAATCTGTTGGCAATTTCTCTGGAAAACATCTAACAAACATTCTGCTTTTCGGAGCGCCCATGCTTCAGAGCCATATTTGACCACTGTTATCTCTGTAGCTACCAATATTCTAATCTTGGTTTGCAGACTTATCTTCCTATTCCTCTAAACTTTTTTTTAACTGTGAAAAGAAACACCCTGAGCCTTGGCTATTTTCCTTTTAACATCTTCACTGCTCCCACCGCCTTTACTAATAATACTACCACGGTAAGTAAAGCTGCCCACCTGATCAGTTATTTTGTTGCCCAATGCCACCTTTCCATCTTCACTTATTTCTAGCCTTAGTTAGTCTTCTTACCATTTTCTAACCTATTCTAGCACCCTGACCTCGCAAAACCTCTAAAAGTCCATTCTTTTTGCTCACACTTTCCTGTAGGAGGCTTAAATTGTCAGTATAATCTAAGTCCAGGAGAGTTTTTCCTCCCCATTTGATTCCATGGTCTCCCATTGCCTTTCCTGTGCTCCTTAAGAAAGAATCCATAAAAATGATCCATATAAAGGAGGATAGAACACAACCTTGCTTAACTCCTGATTTAACACTAAACCGGCTGCTAGCCTCATTTCCTACCTTAACCGCGGCAGTGTTATTCTCGTACATAGCAATAATCACTTTAATGTATTTGTCTGGTATACCATACAAGGATAAGACCTTTGCTATAGCTCTTCTATCAACAGTGTCGAACGCTTGCTCATAATCTATAAAACTGAGGACCAAAGGTGTTTGATAACTCAGGCACTTCTCAAGTATTAACCTAAAAGTGAAAATCTGGTCAACACATCTTCTACCTTTTCTAAAACCGCACTGTTTTTCTCTTAAAACAATGTCTACGGCTTCTCTCATTCTAAAAAGTATCATATTACTAAGTACTTTGCTACCTACAGAGACCAGACTAATGCCTCTATAATTACCACACTCACTCTTATTATGTTCCTTATAAAGTGGTTTAATTAAGGTTTCCTAAAATCGCTAGGTACTTCCCTTTATTCTTAATCTTCAGTAACTTATTCCTAACCTCAGAGCCACCATATTTAGGAAACTCATTTACCACACTATCAGCGCACTATCAATTCTTCCTCACAAAATAAATCTTCCTTCACATCCAAGGTATCACAAACCTTTTCACTTCCCTCTATATCTTTTCCTGCAACTCTATCTCGGTTTCGCACATTCTCAAAACGTTCTACCCATCTCTCTTTAACTCTGTCCTTATTGTGGCCCGTTCCTATCTTTAACTGGGACAAGTCCAGATTTACTACTCCCTCTCAATTAATTGACAGGCCAGTACAATATTTTACTATTATGCCGTCTTAGTGCATCTTCCAGATACTCGGCAATTTTATACATGGCCTCCACTTCACACCTCCCTAGTTCATATTTTAAAGCTTTCTCCACTTTCTTTACAGTCCTTTTGTTTTCATATGATCTATCACTCAGGTAACTCTTGTACAAGCCCCTTCTCCTCTCTATTAGACCTAAAGCTTTTTCACTACTATTCCTAGCCACAGTGCCTTTTTTCAGTATTTTTTTTCTCTTTCAAAGTTTAACACTTTGTTGTTTTGTCAATAATCAGTGATAATATTTATATGAATGTTCGAGTTCTCCAGGGGCTACATTTAGGCCCTAGGGATCATTGATCATACCCTGGAGTTTTGCTTTATTTGTGTTTATATTCAATAAAATCAAAGCTCAAAGTTCTGTCTTACCATCACGTGAACACCATGTTAACTTGGTAACAAACCGTATTGGTTATGACTAGATTGTTATATCTACAAATTTGAACCAGTTTGTAGCCATTACTGTTTTCTTCTCCTACACCAAATTTACCTAGGCTAGGATACCATCTATCCATATTTCTACCTATTTCTACCTTTAAGTTTTCGGTTTACAATAACATAATCAATAAGGTTTGCTGTCTTACCATCACGTGAAAACCATGTTAACTTGGTAACCAAACACCGTATTGGTTATAACTAGATTGACAGTCTGTAGCCATTGATGTTTTCTTCTCCAACACCTAATTTACCTAGGCTAGGATATCATCTATCCCTATTTCTACCTATATAGTCTTCGGTTTACAATAACATAATCAATAAGGTTTGCTGTCTTACCATCATGTGAATACCATGTTAACTTGGTAACCAAACACCTTATTGGTTATAACTAGATTGTTATACCTACAAATTTGCAACAGTCTGTAGCCATTGCTGTTTTCTTCTCCTACACCAAATTTACCTAGGATACCATCTATCCTTATTTATACCGACCTGGGCGTTAAAATCTCTTAATAAAAACACCATATTTCTACCTGGGACCCTGTCTATTTGCTCCTGTAACTGTAAGTAAAATTTATCTGAGTCGCTAGTACCTCCGTTAGTTGAATATACAGGGGAATATGCTACTATAATTGATACCCTGAACTTTTTAGTCATAAAATGAGCTATTAGTATTCTATTATTAATACCTTCCCAGCCTAAACAAGACTTAGTAGCATCCTTATTCACCATGAGCCGTACTCCCTGTCTATGTACCCCATTCTTCCTGCCTGTGTAAACAAATTCTATATCACCTAATTTCATGCTTCCTACCCCTGGGATATGAGTTTCTGAGACTCCTAATAATTCCAGTTCGAATCGTCTAGATTCGTCAGTCAAAGTGTCGATACGGTAGTTATTTTTTAACGTCGTAACATTTCAAGTTCCAATTTTCGCCTTCTTTAAATCGTTGAAATTATTTTGGCCTCAGGAAAAGTAATGGTCCCGGATATCAGTACGGATACCAGGTCCCGGATACCAGTATCCGGGACCATTGCTTTATCCCAAGAATAGCTAAGGGAATTAATTTAAAACTTTCATTGCATGTTGAGAGGGATGGTTGATTAATGCTAATCTCAAGGATGTAACTTGATGGTGGTCAGAATGACTTCAGCCCTATAGAAACCTAGACACTATGAAGGCTTTTAAACCCTATATTTGGATGATACTCCACATAACCACTTCTATAGCCACCACTTCTATAGCCAACCACTTCATAACCACCACTGAATTTTATAGTACAAATCATTATTAAAAAATTGGCGAAATTTGGTCCAAAATTTAAATTACAGTCAAAAATCTTGATTCTTAAAGAGAAAACCCAAAATAGCCTTTAAATATTTCTTTTATGAATGAATATGAAAAAAATATATGACAAAACCAATAGAAATTAATCTAAAATAAATCTCCACAAAAGAATTTTTTCAAAAAAAAGTAAAGAGTTACGTTAAGCCTAAGACGAGCAAAAGTGAAGTCAAATAGTAATTCAAGTGCGAAACGAACATAAATCACTATCAATATATAAATTAGACCCAAGACAAACAGAAATCAAAATAAATAATCAAACCGAGCTCAGTAATACTTCCTGGAATAAACTCTTTTTGCTTTTCTTGATAATTGATCAAGAGCGTTACGATAATTATTATATATTATATCATTTAGATCACACTCAAGATTGATCTTCGTTTTGTAAAGTTGGTCTGTTATACGCAACGATTTTAGAAGGTCCACAGTTACCTATGGTTTCTTTGGGGCTGTCCAGCGCCGTCCTTTATTTCTTTGAAAAATTGTTTTTAATTCACTTTGGATAATATGGTAAAACAAAATAAACCTCTCTTCATTATGTGATGCAATTGATAAAATATTTTTCCAGTTCATTTGAGATAATACATTTTTATAACATAAGACATTTTTTTTTATTCACATATTGCCAAGAAACTCCCTCTTTACCCTGTAACTATTCCCTAGAAGAATAACCTATCTAGAAAACACACCAAAATGGTCAGAAGTGCTACTAACAGCAATATGGGAGGAGTCAGGGCTAGCATTTGAGAATATATTATCAATACATGTCGCGGATGTATCCGTGACCCTCGTAGATATGTTGTTTGATGGAAATTATCCAAATGATTTGAAAGTATTCAATAGTCGGCTACTATTTGCAATCAGGGTGATGTTTAGATCACCCACAAAGAAACACAGAAAATTAGCAGGCAATTTCTCAAGCTGCTCCTCCAAAAGATCTAAGGATTCATTTTGTGAGTCCATTATCTGATATGCAGCAAGACCATGATGTTGATGCAATTACCTATTTTTTGTGTAAAAATTATATCCCTGGCGAATAGAGGGCCGAGTGCAAGGTGCACCTAATGTACCCTACGTATTGTGATTGAAGGTGTTTCTATTTTATAAAGTATGCAGCAGATAAAGGGATTCAGTAAATTGACGGCATGGTGAGGTGTGAAATACCCAACAAGCAGGGGCGTCCCGAGGGGGTGGGGAGGGCCGCGCTAACCCCCAACCTTTTTGACATTCGGTAAAAGTTTCGCCGAAGGCTAAAATTTCGTCAGAAATTTTGTAAAATCGACCGGAATTTAGCATAATTCTTGATTTCTGCAGAAAATTCAGCATAAATCAGGTAGCAACTCGGTAAAATTTACGAAGATCTCCCCCCGAATAAAACAAGCCTCGGGACGCCCCTGCCAATAAGTATTGCCAAAAATGCATAAGAAGGAGGGAGGGGGTGGGCTATCTCAAACAGTAAGCTGTACGAGAATGTCGCTCAATCCCGCTTTCTAGGGCTATAATGAGAGAAAGGCTGAGATGGCTAGGACATACTCTGCAGATGGAGGATGACAGATTGCCAAAAATCCAAAATGCCAAAAATGGCCAAAAATGTCTCGGTCAACCATCTAGGGCCAAACAAAAAGCAGCGTGAGAGGATGTTGTAAGGAAATATTTAAGGCAAATAGACAATTTTTGGGAGGGCATAAAGAAGAAAACTATTAATAGATTAAAATGGGGAGAGGAGTGTACGCAGCTCTGTTGGCCTCAGATGGGCTGGTGCTGCAGAGATTTGTTAGTAGTAGTAGTATATTGGTTACTTGAATACTGAATTACCCTCCATCATGAACTATATGAAAAAGGCAGAAATTGCCGATATTTTCCAGCTTGCTGCTCAATCCTCCCTGGAAAATATCTAATTCCTTCTCCCCCTCCCCTCTCCTTTGAAAACTAATGCCAGTTTTCTTCATTTATTCGTTGATAATTGATCTTTTTTGACAATTTTAAAATCTGCGTGTAATATTCTGGTAAGAAATAATCAGATACAGCACCCATAATTTTGTAGGTATTCGACTGCCCCGTCTAGTTGGAAAAGGTCTAGAAGAACTGCCATCTCCAAGATTAATCAGCATACAACTAGCCAAAGAGGGTGAAATAAGGTCACGGACTTTGCACAATTTGACGCACATGTTTTTAACTTGGGGTCAGTTTCTTGATCATGATGTCACAGCTACTGCACCAACCAAAGGTAAAGTTATAATGCTTTATGCATTGTTATAGCAGGCAATTTCTCAAGCTGCTCCTTCAAAAGATCTAAGGATTCATTTTATGAGGAAGCCTTCCCTATACACTGTTAAATCACTCCAAATAGTACAGTTTACGTTTACCATAAAACTATACAGTTTACAATACAAATTGGCGGATCATGGGGCTCATACCCCAAGATATATCGTGGTTAGGCCTTGGGAGGATTTGAAAAACGATCAGAAATCAAACAGTTCGTGGTAACGAACTGTAAGTAAGGAGCGACCCGGCTCAATGGTAACCGAAACTGTAGAAAACAGAATTTTGATACCAATAGATACATCAAAAGAATCAGATTTTAATGCTGATTTCAAATATATAAGTTTCATCAATTTTAGTCCTACCTATCAAAAGTTACGTGCCTGAGAAAATTTGGCTGATTTTCGAAAAAAGGGTGAAAGACCCTCTAAAAGTTATAGAACCTTAATGAAAATCACACCATCATATTCAGCGTATCAGAGAATCCTACTGCGGAGGTTTCAAGCTACTATCTACAAAAATTTGGAATTTTGCATTTTTTGCCAGAAGAAAGATCACGGATGCGTGTTTTTTTGTTTGTTTTTTTTCCCAGGGGTGATCGTATTGACCCAGTGGTCCTAGAATATCGTAGGAGGGCTCATTCGAACGGAAATTGAAAGTTCAGTACCCTTTTTAAGTGACCAAAAAATGGAGGGCAACCAGGCCCCCTCCCACGCTCATTTTTTCCCCAAAGCCACCCGATCAAAATTTTAGGATGACTTAATCCCCCGAAGCCCCGGGGGGAGGGCTGAAAGTTACGAACTTTACACAATGTTAACATATAGTATTGGCTATTGGGAAGTATACAGACGTTTTCAGAGGGGATTTTTTCTTGTAGTGGGGGGGAGTGGTTCGGGGGTTATGTGGGAGGATCTTACCATGAAGGAAGTTTTCATGGGAGAAGAGACATTCCTATGAAGGGGGCGCCGGATTTCCCAGCATTATTTAAATAAATATAAGATATTATATATAAAAAAAACAAGTTTTTTAACTGAAAGTAAGGAGTAACATCAAAACTTAAAACGACAGAAATCATTACATATATAATTGGGTTCATCCCCTAGTCAATACCTCGCTCTTTAAGCCGAAGATTATTTAGCACTTTTATAAGAGCTATTTATTCTAATTAACGGCATTTGTGATTAAGGGGTCATTTTTAAAGAATTGGAACAAAATTCGAACTTAAGCTTGAAGAGCAAGGTATTGACTAGGGGGTGAACCCTCTAATATACGTATTAAAAATATAAGAATATAGATGTTCGTTACGTACGTTAATTCGTAAGTAACGCATATTTATTACTAATAAAAATGTCCGTAAATAAAATTAAACAAGTTTCGAGAAAGCCATTTAACCAAATAAAAGTAAAATTAATATACAATTTTTTTTTTTTAATAATTCATGTACGGTAAGCAAAAATCAAAACCTGCATTAATTCAAAAACGTTCAAAAATTAAATAAAAAAAACAAGTTTTTTTAACTGAAAGAAAGGAACGACGTTAAAACTTAAAACGAACAGAAATTATTCCGTATATGAAAGGGGCTGTTTCTTCCTCAACCTTGCTCTTTACGCTAAAGTTTGACTTTCTCACAACTCTATGTTTTTTTAACAATGAAAAACTTTAGCGTAAAGAGCGAGGCGTTGAGGAGGGGACAGCCCCTTTCATATACGGAATAATTTCTGTTCTTTTTAAGTTTTAACGTCGTTCCTTACTTTCAGTTAGAAAAACTTGTTTTTTTTTATTTAATTAAATAACAAAAACAACATTTTTTCCAATTCAAAATAAGGACCAACGTTAAAGCTGAAAACGAATAGGATGGGGACCTCAGGTCTAGAATCTAGTTCAAATCTCGTAAAATTGACCATTCCCGTAAGCATAAATGTGCCAAGTCCTTTTTTCAATTTTAAGGAAAGTAAAACTTTAAAATTCAAATTGGTATGTCAAGCAGGCCACTGACAGAGTGATGACTCGCCTTAGACTACTACGATTCATGATCCAAATGAAATATGAGAAAAAAAGTAAAGTAACAAACATTTTTCTTGTTGACGCACACAGTGTATGAACTCATACTTGAACTAATAATGCTTCCTAAACTATTGTTCCCTAATTTCCTAAACTGTTTATCCTCGTAAAAATTATATTAAGAGGCATAAATTAAATAGTCGAGAGTTTTAGTATATACTTTAACATCAAGGCTAATATAGCCAATTTTGCTTCCATCTTAAAAGTGTAAAATATTCACAAAAACGTCTGCCCAAGTCTAGTATTCTAGAAAGCTTATCTTTTTACTATCCTTTTTCTTAATAACAAACTTTGCTATTTTTTGCAACATTATTTGTTTTTGTCTAATTTGTAGCACTGATGTCCAGTGATGATTGCGACACATGTTACCTATGTTGTTAATTATTGGATAACATTTAGTTTGTCTGCTAGAAAATATTTCTAACTCTTTGTCTTATTTTAAAATTAAATAAAACATAGTATGAGCATACAAGGTTGACAAAAGGGTTTATCTACAAAAAATTCAAGGAACGGCTAAGTTTATTAATTTGAAATTGTTAGGACATTTTAAAATGTGTTTAACTAAATCAACAGAAACAATGTGCATCCAGTTTGTCAAAAGAGCCCACCTTTAGAATCTCAGATGCGGTTAAGGATGTTAAGTTCCAACTTTCAGGGCATGTTGAGGAGGATGGTAAACTAAACTAAATGACACTACGTACATCCGGCTAGTCAAAATGACCGTGTCTGCAATATCTCATGAATGGCTAAGGGTATTTTTCTTTTGAATGAATGGCTCTTTGTCTTTTGTCTTATTTGTAGGACCAAATGGCGAAGGAATACTTTGCTGCAATGAAAGAGAGAACCACCCTGAGTGTCTTCCAATATCAATTCCTGCTGACGATGACATAATGAGGTCCAACGATGCGCAGTGTATGGAGTTTTTAAGGTCTGCTCCTGCTTTGACGTGTTCTATAGGTAAGGCTTTTACAATTTGCGTCTTTGCGTCTTTCCTGTCCTTGACAACTTGTCACGGTTTACTTTCCCTATACAAGTTTTTGGTATATCATTTTCGGCAATCGTGTGGTTTGAATGTTTCAACCTAATATGATAATTTTCTTATCATTCAATAACTGAGATTTAGCTTTGCCAATATACCCAATTGTACTTTTGAAAATTTGTTTTAATCTTTTTTAAATTAAAAACCTCGTTTAAAATTTTGAAAAAGAAAAAATCTCGTATATCTAAGCAAATTTAGATGATCCCTTAAGAAAAAGTCTTACCAATGTCATAACTCTGGTTCGGTGAATTGATAGATGTAAAAATAATTGAAGTCATAGTAATTTTTCGCTACTGAAATTTGAAAAGATCATCTTTCGACTGATGTGCTTTCTCAGACGACGCGGCAGTGGAGTTAATGCAACAAGAATTGCTTATTTTCTGTGTATTAGCCAAAGGCCATGCCTTTGGACCATCGTTCACCAGCCATGATAATCGATAACTCTAGTATAAAGTTAATATATGTGGAAAACTCAAGCAAGCACATTTTTCAGTTAAGCGATAGTTATTTGGAGTTCTACTAACATGTGGAGATATCATGAGTGACTTTATGAGTCAAACTTATCCAAATCTTGGCCCAATTGGCCAAAACTGTTTTTTTGTGACTGAAAATGGTACTTTGTTGAGATGTGACTTCTTTTGTGGTATAAAGAAGTCATTGGAAATCTTTATCTCTGTTCAAGCGACCCCATGCATGATACTCTGTGACTTCCATTTAGGCATAACCATCCTTGAAAAAAAAATAATCAAAAAGAAACACAATAGTCATCTCCTGTACTAAAAAGTGATTTTCCCCAGTTTTCAAAACGGGGCACCTTGAGCCGCCTGTTAAGGGTCTTAAACCGTGAGAAATCGATTGGATATCTCAGAATTTGTACTCTTCGACACTTTGGTTCAATTTGCGCCGGGGTACTTTAAACATCGATACAATGGTTTTTGACAATAAAAATTTCAATTTTGTACTTTTCTTCTTTTCTTCTTGACCAATTCAGGCCCATTTTTAAAATCTTCCAAAATTTCCTCTTATAACTACAAATGACTGCTCAGCTTAACCTGAACGAAAATTACTATTTTCTGTACACAGTGACGTTCTACAATATTCGTCAAAGACATTTTCTATAAGAACTCGTTTTTAAATCTCAGGTACTATGAGCCTTGGCTTGTTCTTTACTAGGTTACATCTACTACTGCATACAGGATTTTTCTATAAAAGTGCATTCTAGATTTTTTTCATCTATTTTTTTTCATGTCGTGGGCGTTTTCAATGGCATAATTTTTTAGGGGGAGGGACGATTATCCCCCTCCACGATTTGTTTTACCCCCCCCCCTTTTTTTGTCTCCTTCTGCAGAAACAAAAATCGCAGCAGCGGTAACAGTAGTAGAAGCAAAAATCCTGGCGGTATAAACATAAAAAGGCATATAAAGGCATTTTAAAAATAAAAAGGCGGCGCTATGGCGCTGCCTATGATAACAACAACTCAAAAACAACCACTTAAAAAAATCTAACGACCACTTAAAAAACAACTCAAAAACAAAAAAGTAACAAATGCCTACATTTAGGAAAAATTAATAGGTGCCATAAACTGTGAAGACGAACTGTGAAGTTGAATTGAAAATTGTAGCTAAAGAAAGGAGTTTTGATTATAACCTATGCATCAAAAGAATCCACTTTATATTTTGACTCCAAATCACAGTTTATACAATTATCCAATAAGTGTACCGCAGATGATTTCTGGCTCTTCATTCTAGGTGCGAACAAAAAGCTCCTCCCACATATTTGTGCACTTATTGTCCACTTATTGGTGAGCCGGCCAAGTGATTTTGTGAGTACTTGTTCCGCAGGTGATTATACTTTGTCTGCCCATGAAAAGATCTAATGTCGCTTATGTTTATACGTTCTCTTGAGCACTCGCACCTCGGTCCGGGTTTTTATAATGGGTGAGATAGGGAAAGATCATACTGCTAATTATATAAACTGTGCTCCAAATACACAAAATCCGTCAAATAAAAAGAAACCCATCATAAACTATATGCCTTAGAAAATATATGAATTTCCCAAAAACGGGGAAAGCACCCCCAAGAGGGCAATGATCTCGATTAAAATTAGATCATCAACTTAGGCATATCAATGAAACCTGTTATAGAGGTTCAAGCTCCAGCTTTGGAAGCATGTGAAAAGATATAGCTTTTCTCGTGACTGATTCATTGGTCATGACAGCAGCAACATATTAAATTTACAAAGATTTTGTGTAGATGAAAGCATAGTTCATTTTTTGATGAAGATTTTATTTTTGAAATTATTAAGGTGTAGGAAGAAAGAATTTGCCAGAGAGGTGGCCTTTGTAATTTTATCAACTTATAACGACAAATTTAGCATACTGGATGTGATAAGGCACGAATGATGGGGATCGGAAACTTCGAGCAACGATCGGCCATGATGGTTGCTCGATATGCTTGTTTTTCTCATTTCTATTGAATCTTCCCATTAGAAATTTCTTGGCCGAGATATTATTCAGAGAGTTTTACCAAAACTCACAATAGAAACCATATTCAGCAACCAGCGACCATTTTCAACCGTTGTAAATTTGCGTTTTGTTTTGTTCTCTTGATATTTTTTTGTTGAAACTCTTTAATATTAAAATGACTTTTAATAACAATTCTAATTGACTGTATGTAGCATGTTATATTAAATACAAGTACATGACGTATGTACATGACTTCATGTACATACGTAAGTACATCCTGCACATGCTGTAAGCACATGACGTCATTGCAATATTATAATATAATTGTTAATATGACCTCATGAATGATTGATACCTCAATTCAGCCTTTTATATTAGTAAATGACGTTATAGCAATGCTATGACGTACGTCACTCTTTAACTGCATATGAATGTGACGTCATTTATAGGAAAATTGTTTTTCCAAAGTTAAGGCACAAAACAAACTTTTTCTAAGTCGCGACCTATCTATATCATTTTTTCTCAGCCAGACACTCTTGGTGTGTCAAGTTTCCGACGAAATTATTCAGCCGTTCGCAAGAAAAAATGAGACAATAAATAAATAATATATCCAATTATTGCTCGCTTAGACAGAGTAGACAAATAATTAAAATCACCAAACTAAAGGCAATAGGTCATTGTGCAGCGTTGATTATATAAGAATTATTGGTGTAGCAGTAGTGGTTATAGGTCATTGTTTAGCAGCCTTGGTCGTAGATTGTGTAGCAGTTGGTGGTTCATTAGCAGTGCTCATAGTGGGAGGGGACAGCCCCTTTCATATACGGAATAATTTCTGTTATCTCCGCCCATGGAATCTCACTTTTCTCTAAAAATAGCTTGAAGGGCTCTTCGTCGTCTGGCCCTGAAGCATGGACGCTCCGAAAAGCGGATGAAGATTTGCTAGATGTTTTCCAGAGAAATTGCTTAAGGATTGTTCTGGGTACCCGGCTGACTGACCGTATTTCAAACAATAGGCTATACGAAAAATGTGGTTCAATACCGCTTTCTGAGTTTATAATGAAAGAAAGGTTGAGGTGGTTAGGGCATGTTTTGCGGATGAAGGATGACAGATTTCCGAAGATTGTTCTTTTCGGCCAACCGTCTAGGGCTAAACGGAAAGCAGGTTGTCCTCGTCTGGGGTGGGAGGACGTCATAAAGAAAGATTTAAAGGAAATGGGAACTTCGTGGGCGGGTGTAAAAAGGGAGGCTTTGAATAGATTGGGGTGGAGGAGGAGCGTGCGTAGCTGTGTTGGCCTCAGGCGGTTTGGTGCTGCGATGAGTTGTTAGTAGTAGTAGTAGTCAGGCCTCTAACTCTGTTGCAGTTTTGGGTATAGATGTGGTTTTGTTGTCAGTATTTCACGCAGCGTTTGAAATACTGACAGGGCGTAAAAATAAAGATAATGGTACATTAACTGTTTTAACCGTAAATAAAACAGATTTAAGCAATGGACTTCATCAGATTAGCTCCGAAGAGGAGCTAATTGCATAATTCACATATTGCATAATTCATATTGCATAATTCACATATTGCATAATTCATATTGCATAATTCACATAATGCAATTTTTTCAATCCAAATCAAAAGCTGTGTAAATTATTTGTCGTTTTTACTTTCCAGGTCAAAGAGAACAGATGAATTTGATTACATCTTACATAGATGGCTCTAATGTATATGGCTCTGATCGATTGGAAGCCAGACGGCTTAGAACTTTATACAAAGGCTATTTAAAAATTAGACTGAGCCCAGACGGTAGACCACTTCTACCAAGTTCATTCGATCCTAATGATGGGTGTAACCAAGAGGAAGAGATAAAAAACAGTCGATATTGCTTTAAAGCAGGTAAGTTCTCCCAAATCTTGTAGCTCTGAAACACAAAACCATTGGCAGTCAAAACACAGTCTCCGCGAAACAAAATATTTTTATTAAACTAACCATCTAGAGCTATCCGCCGAATTTTTTTGATAGGTGGAATCAGAAAAATCAGTGGGTGTTTCCTACATGATTCATCCTTATTCGAAATGAAATATTTGCTACGAGTTGTGATGCAAACCCTTAACTTCAGACCACAATTACTCAAGATGATTTGGAATGCCCGAACCAAGATAATAAATTTGTCAAAAATGCATTGTATTATAATACTATTTTTTTTAAATTACAAAATACACTAGATATCCAAACCTCCTTTCAAATGAGCTTTTAAAAAGCTCTATATGATGTCCCAGTGCCCCGCTAGTGATGAAGAAACAGAAAACACGAAAATAGAAGACATATTAGTGCTACCCGTGCAAAAAAAGTGATTTTCCTTGTTATTCAATCTGTTTTGAACTTTTCATTTCGATCCGATGCCATTCTTGGTTGGATTTTAGCCTATTTTTCAAAATTCCCCTAAGTTTAATGAAAAAAAACTTAACTATTAAGACTAATCAAAATAATAGTTGCCATTTCTAATTTAGCTAAAAACGGCTTTTTTTTCCCACTAAACAGATTACATTAAGACCAATCGAAATCTTAGTTGTCATTCCTTGATCAGCTCTTTTTAGCTCTAACCAAGTTCTTTTTAAACGTGTGTTTTAATGGGGCCGTAGTTCGTTTTGCTGCTATCGCTTTAACCACGATTAAACATTTAAAAAATAAATCACAAAAAAAGCCTAAATTAAAACTTCTAAAGTGTTTTATCAGTCTATAAATATGGTTGGGCCCTGTAACAACATTTTTATGCTGCAAAGGAGTTGTCAGATGGGTAGAAGCAGTCAATCGGACATCAGGAAGATCATGTCCCCTTTTTCATCTCCTCTTAGACTCTAGCCTCTGTGTCTCGAAAAAAGAACGACCATTCTCTCATGATATCGTCGTGGCAGATATCATCCGCGATCGACTCACAGCGGGGGGCATTGAACCTAGTTAAGCTCCTACCCTCACCCAAAACAGGCCACTCTGGAGACGACTAACGGAGACGACTGGAGACGACTAAAATTTATGGTCCCCTCTCCTTCAAAATTTCCTTTCTCTCTTTTCTGTTCTGTTCCTTTTTATATTGTTATTTACTGTTTTTTAACCTGTTTCTTTAAGAATGCATTTTATCAAATCGTATAAGATTTCTTTGCACAATCTTTTCTGTTGTATTTCAGGGGATGTGCGAGTTAATGAACAGCCGTCATTGACCTCGATGCATACACTTTGGATGCGAGAACACAATAGGATTTCTCATATATTAAATGATATCAACCCAACCTGGTCAGATGAAAGACTTTATCAAGAAGCCAGAAGAATTGTAATCGCTGAAATACAACACATCACTTACAACGAATTTCTTCCAGCTTTACTAGGTAGCTCATTTTGGTATTTAATCTATTCTCTTTTAAACCTTTAATTCCCAATATGTGAGTATTCGTAGCAGCAACGGGACGGGCGCAGTAATTCAGAAGTCCGGAAGAATTCACAGCCCACCTTGAGCCCAAGTCGTAAGCTATTATTCAGTGCTACAACATTAGAAAAGGTAATTTTCACCGCCAGTGAGTTTCCCAAACGTTCAGCGTCAAAAACACCTCACATTCCTCAAATATCACTGCATTTTAATTAGAGGGCATCCCCTCAACAATACCATGAAATTTCTTTTAGGGCGTCATGACGTCACGGCTATTCAACACGGTTAGAATTGCACTGTTGAAATCCTTTGCTTCAGATTGACTATTCTGAACAAATAGCTTGTCACCGGGGAGTTTTATACTGTGAATAGCTCCATGACCTCTAATTTTGTTAATAGCTTGATTCTGTTTCAAAGAGTTGTCAAGTTCAGTAGGCACTTTTGAAATGATAACAGCGGCGGTGCTTTCAATATCGAGACTAGCATAAGAAATGGGAAGTGATGGAAAATTAAAATCATAAGCTGCTACCTTTTCTTTGATGAAGTTTAGGGTGCAATCCAGAGCACTAATTTTGGAAGCAAGTTTATTATAAGTCACAGCAGAAATTACCGACACTTCAGGGGGTGAAATAACTGCCAACGTCGTCACTATCAGCTGTTTATTTTCACGCCTCCGAAGCAAAGCAATCATATTTTCATGTGCCAAGCGGAGGCATGGTCAACTTGTCTCTTTGGTGCTGTTTTGCTACTAGGGTGTATTTCTGCCCATAATTCAACTTTTGCATCTTTGAGATTGTTTTCACGAAAAATCTTCACTGCATGACTAATAATAACTTCATCATTAATACCCGATGGAACGTTTGATTAGATAAAATTAAGAATATCTAATGCGCAAACATTATCATTTTTGCATAGCTCAGTAAAAAATGTCTAGGTCCAAAAATAGGCGAAATCAATCGATAATCCAGGCGAAAAGTTCCTCAGAATTTTTTATGCAATCACTGCAAATTTGAAACTTGACTTGCTTACTTGACTAACGCTCCTGCCGCGTTGGGGGCGGCGTAGAGAGCGTCGCAACTCTGCTCCTCTAGGCTGACCGGTCTGCTGCTATTAGTGGGGTCTCGCTGAATGCTGCTTTTAGTTGGGCCTCGTCGTCGACACTTAAAATATGTTCCAGAAACAAGGGGGTTCCCCTTGGTATTGCCAAACAAGCCAGATTTTTTTTATTTTAGGCATCAGTCCTGCTTAAAGCTTACCCCCGCCCTCTCTTTTAAATGCAAAATTTGAACTATGTGTTTTATTTTTCCAAGGAACGTGCTAAAATATGTAATACAACATTTTCTTTCCCCTATTTCCTTTTCTTTTCTTCTCAAGTTCTTTCTATCATCTTTTTATTTTTCCTGCTAAGCAGAAGCAACAAGCTGCTGCTACTGTTTGTTTCTACCATCTTTTTAGGTTTATATTCAACTTAATTACTGTTTAATCACGAGCGGTTGGAATTCTGCAGGGTTTCGTCAGTGAAACGAGTCCACCACTATGTTGAGGTTGCACTTTACACAACACTGTATACTTTCTTTCTTTTTTTAAAAACATTTTTTCTATGTTTATGTAGCTAATTAATTTTCAGTTGCCTGATTTTTTTTTTCTAGGGGACAATGTTGTTGACTATCTTGAGCTACGGCCCGGTAACAGGGGTTATCTTTATAGTTACAACGAAAATATAGATGCAACAATTTCAAACGAGTTCGCTTCAGCTGCGTATCGGTTCGGTCACTCTATGTTACAGGTAAACTATCACATTTTGCTTTACACAGGCGGTAAGTTTCTGTAGCATCTAGCCAATCAAGTGAGGTTAAACAATGAATAGCTGGTGTCAATATTCCTCTTGTATATTTTTATACTCAGTCAGTTGGTTTTTAACCATTACAGGAGAGTGCATACCCTGTTGCAGTTGTGGGATGAAGTTGAATATTTAAGGGGAAGTTTATGTTTGGCTGGTGAAAGGGAATTAACATTTTTTGGAGGTGAAGGGTACAAATCATCTCCCCTCCAGTCCTCTCGACCTGAGCCATGGTTTACGTTCTTTTTTTACGCTTATCGCCCCTCCACTTCTTTGGCTCTTAGTCAATATAATAGTCAGTTAAGAAGTCAAGGGTAGGGCTAGAACATGCCATATTTTGAAGACGCGGGAACTCTTAAGAAATCTGAAATACGGAAAACATTTCTTGGGAATGTGGTTAAAGAAGCAATTTCTGCGGTCTTGATCACTACCTACTGGGAAAGCTTCCCCTCCTCTCGGCTGCATAAAAAGGGGAATGAAGTATCTGGAATAGGTGTACAGTCAACAATTTCTCCCAAATATTTGGCTGGAAAGAATAGGTTTGTAGGATAGATTTTGTGATATACTAGTTTAAGTTTGGGAAGATTAAAGACTTAGGTTTAAGGAACAGGAACAGTTTAAATTTTAATCAGCTGCACGCTAGTGAAAAGTAAACCATGACCCATGGTAACCAACAATTTAAAAATACTTCTTGACAAAAAAGGACTCGCTTTTGAAAAAAGAAAAAAATATTTGACGCTGATCCAGGAGTGGTAACGATTATTTCGATTAACCTTTATACTAAATGAAAGATTTACTGAGCATCGCAAATCAATAGAAAAAAAACCCTAAAATTAAGCAAGCCTCCGGAAACTTTGTTTCTGCCTTAGCAGGGCATATTTGGTTTCAACCCGATCATTTTGTACAATTTGATGAGGCCTTAGCTATTTCAAATAATAGGCGTGTTGCTCATTGGGTTAAAGAAGCCATACAATTTAAAAAAAACATGTGTTTGCTATCCTTTCGTTAAATAGGGACACATAAAATAATCGATATTGACTCAACTTATAATAATATTTTGAAAATTGAATGAACAGTAAATAAGGGAATTAAGATTTTAAATAATTACCAAGGAAATATTTTACCTAATAGACCAAAACGATTTACTTCAGTAATAGCCAACAAGAGGATTATTTCCCAACAGAATAATTAACGTAATTTGAATTTCTTATTACCTCGGTTGCTTTGGTGCTCTCACTGAAGTAACTCTAATCGCTTCTTCTTCCTACGTGGATTGGTTGCGCCGATGGTATTTTACTGGGGGTGGTTTTATTTGTTTTTAGTTTTAGTTTGGTTGTTTTTTTTTATATTGTTCTTCTTGTGCTGAAGACGTTTTATTTTGATACAGACGAAATATCCGCGTTGTTTTACATTTTTCGCTTTTCGCTCCACTGGCCGCAGTTTCGTTTGTTGTTTTTTTTTTCATTGAGTTTTTTCTCTCTTTTGGTTTTTTGTCATGGCTGGCCAGTTCGGCTTAAGATCTTTCATTCGTCAGAAGTAAAACACCTTTGTTTAATACCCTTAAAAAAAAAAAAAAACGTTAGGCCAAAGTCATGTCAGCTTTGCCTCTCATAGACAATATCTGTCTTAGCTTTACCCTAATTAGCCCTTCCTCTCAAGTCCTTTCATCACTTCCACCGAGTTGATAATTCTGAGTGATCAACTTGGTAGAAGTGATGAAAGTAATTGAGAGCTTGGGCTAATTAGAATAAAGCCTAGACAGATAGTCTCTGTGAGCGGCAAAGCTGGCTTAACTTTCTCAGGCTTGTATATCATACTTTTTCAGAATTTGTTGTTTAGTTTCATCACCAAAATAAACAAATATTCGCTAATAAAGTTTACTGTGTATGTTTAAAAAACACGAGCAAAAATTATTTAAAAAATATTTTTTTTTTAATAAAAACAAAAAATATTTGTTTTTCGTACGGAAGTAAAGAACGAATTTGAAACTTAAAACATAAATAGTGGCGAAGACCACACTGTCTTTCTATCATAAACACAGACAACAAGTAGAACAATAGGGAATTTTTTCGTAAGACAGTGGAAATTTAACCTTAAATGAATATTTCGACCCTATATCCAAGTTCCGACCTCGGCAAAACAAAAATTTAAAAGAGACATAAAAATACGACAATTAAAACCAAAACTTTTCAAAACAGTCCTGGTTGAGAGGCTGCTATGACTGTTTTAAAAAAATTTAGCTTTAATGGCCGTATTTGAATGAAAGTTTCTTTTATATTTTTATTGTTGTTTTACTGAGGATGGCCCTTGGATATAGGGTCGAAATATTCATTTAAGGTTAAATTTCCACTGTGTTGCGAAAAAATTCCATTTTGTTCTACTTGTTATTTGTGTTTATTAAAACTTAAAATGAACAAAAATTACTGTTTCGCCGATTGCAAAAAGTATATCTACAAAACTAAAAACTAGCACTTTACTGAAAGCTAAGGTTGCTGAGTTATCTTGAAGAATTATAATTGTGTAATAAAAGTTATCGATATCACGGTCACTAAAACACTATTCAGATACTATAAGTTAGTCTTTGTTTTGTGCTGGTTGGTCGTAGAATTTTGCGTTCCTAAGAAAACATCTTATTTTTTTTTGGGGGGGAGGGGGTATGTTTTCTGTAACGAGCTAGTTTTTACAATTATAAACATATTGCAAAATATCACGATCAAGTTTATTTGAACTAGTTTTGTTGATATACGTATTCTCGTAATCGGCGAAGCAATAATTCTTGTTCGTTTTAAGTTTCGACTTCGCTCTTGACTTTCATAAAGAAACTTATTTATACTAATAGAAGAAAAAAAAATCTATGTTTTAAGTCGTGACTACTGACCCCTTCCTATTTGAGTGATATAGATAAACTAGTGTGGGTTTGACATGATTTTTAAAAGCATGAAGATTGCCAACAAATTTAATGATAGACTGCTGAATCTTGGACTTTGTAGGTTCATAGCACACGAACACCGTCGTTATTGCAATGTTCCATCTTCTATGTATATTCTTTGTATGTTCTATGTGTATAACAAGCAAAAATGTTTTATGTATATTCGTTACTTATGATTTTCTGTTCTAAGTAAGTTCTCATAATGTTTAAATAAAAAAGTTTGACGTCTGATAAAAAAAATAAAATTGATCGTAATAAATAAACCCAGTGTTACGTAACATTCATATTCATAATCGACAAGCAAAGGACACAGCGACATAAACATATTCTTCATTTTAGTATACTAAATAATGAAAATTACTTTAAAAAATCAGTGCGGGCATGAGAATTGAATTCAAAAATGCCTAGTGAATAGCCAAGGCTTCCAACCCTGGACCAACAGACAAACCGAACGATCTTTTCGATGGATTGTTTCATATAAATTTATCTTTGGATTCAAGATCCATGTCAGCAGCGGTCCTTCAAGGAATTTTATTTATTTTGTCATAAAAGTTACGGGATTTGTTTATAGTTTTATTTATACTTTGGGTTCAGTTGTGCTTCGCAAATGTGAAGTGATGGTAGCAGGGCCTTATCTATTATTTTTGTTTGGGGGGAGGTATTTTTAAGGGGGTATATTTTTTTCTAACGGGGGGGGGGGGGTTGGGGGTATGGGTTAAACAAACACAAAAAAATTTAACGCATCAAAAACTTTTTTGTTGCGTTTTTCTTACGTTTTTACGAGTCGGACAAACCTTTTTTTTGGGGGGGGGACTCCTTAATCTCCTCCCTGGATACGGCCTTGGCTGGTAGCTATTTTTACATTCTATTTACATTTATTACTCTACCGTATAAAAATATCCTGCTTTTATTTATCATTTAAAATTATTTGAATATTCTAATATAAGCAAACAATTTTTTATCACAAATTTTACGGGATATGATTATTGTTTAACAGTTTGTTGTTCAACGGTCAATTATTTGTAAAACTATGCTTAGTTTCTGGTCTTAATTTTGTTCAGAAATACCGTTGACTTAATTTTTAACCTAGACCAGTTTCAAGATTGAGCCAAATACAACCAGCAAAAATGAGCAGTGATGCGAGAATAATTTTTTGTACTTTCTGATCTTTTTCAGCTTCAAAATTCAAATAATTATTTTTAAACGTTTCTAGATATTACCTTCTTTATTTTTTTAGGGTTTAATCCAGCTTCAAGGTCCATCGGGACGCAATGTAGATTTTGTTCAGCTTCATAGAATGCTTTTCAATCCCTTTCACCATTGGGATCCTGGCTATCTTGACTCACTCATGAGAGGACAGGCGAATCAGGCAGCTAAGCCTGTATCGATTACATTTAATGAACAGGTAAGATCCTCTTATTTTAAGCAAGTGTATATTACAATGTAAGATTTTAAATTGAAAATAATTACTGGAATTAATATATCTACATTAAAATACGATCAGATAATTTCAGTACATTGTTATAGCTAGAAGAGTTGAGGGGCTCAAATGTATTCCCTGATAAATATGGAAGATTATTCACAAATATGTAATATCTGAATATGATGGACAAGATAATCTACCTTTTACTGTTGGGCCGCTATTAGACCGTTATAATGTTATCAGCGTTTGTAGTATCGCCAGTTATCGACAAATTATCGTTAGTCATGGGGTCTCTTTTTTTCGGGGGGGGGGGATAATGGTTATCATAAGGTGGCTTACTGAGGAAGCATACTTTTGGGGAATCAAACTATAACTGTATTGTTTATATACGAAGTGTAAATTTTCAAAACTTCCAGTAGATGCACTTTACAATGTTATATCTTATTTGAATTTCAGAAGACTTTAAGTCAAAATACCATTATTTGAAGTCAAAAACTTATTTTCAGGTGCCAGTAACAGCTTGACTGGTTACATAAAAGTTAAGCCTTTAAAATACTAAGAACTGTAAAAATTAGAGAAAAATCAGTAATTTAATGATCGTTTAATTTAATGGTAATTTAATTTAATTTTGATTTGATTTAATTTCATTTAATGATAAAAAATCAGTTTCTAATGAAAAATATTTCCATGTGTAGTTGTGCCGTTTTTGGTAATAATAAATTAAAAAAATGAGGGTGGAAAATCGCCGAAAACAAAGTAAAAGCATACAAGCTAAAAGGGTACAGCTTTCCTTTGAAGATCTAGTTGTCTTTAGAAGCCAACAGATTGCTAGTGTTTGAATTTCAGTGTGTCAAATTTAACTACGAGTGTGCTACTAAAAAGTTCTTAATTTTGAAACCATGTTGAACTTTGAAAACAAAAATATAAACCCTAAAAACTTCTTAATTTTGAAACAATGTTGAATTTTGCTGCCATGTACTAAAAACTTCTCAATTTTGAAAACTCAAAAGAAATATCTTA
This sequence comes from Artemia sp. Qi Xiang Cuo, assembly GCF_049724085.1. Taxonomy (NCBI): domain Eukaryota; kingdom Metazoa; phylum Arthropoda; class Branchiopoda; order Anostraca; family Artemiidae; genus Artemia; species Artemia sp. Qi Xiang Cuo. Next base: position 4,117,659 of record NC_142807.1, read on the forward strand.
GAAAATCGTGATTTTCAGGCGTAAATAGTCCTAAGACGAGTCCAGAGGGCAACATATGTTTTTATTTTGGTGTCCTTGGTACTTAATGAGTAAATCAAAAAAAAGTTTTTAGCTTTACAAAATAAAAAAAAATGCAAAGAAGAAAGAACTGGGATATTTCCATCCATTTAAAAAAGGGAAGATAAATATGCAGACACATTGGTTGGGACCTCTGCTCGATAGTTCTCAGAGCACAAAAGTAAATGAAGAAAAAAAATATCCAGATAAAAGTCCCAAGGACTCGACCAAAATATCTGCATATTTATGCATCCTTTTTCACTGGCAGGAAATATCCTCGTTTTTTCTTCTTCCTAATTTTAACTGATTTTGTCATGCCGAACAAATAAAAGTTCAAATAGGGATAAGTCCTTTTCTTAGACAGTGAAAACAGATACAAAAACTTCTACATATTTCGACCAGATATCTCAGTGATCGTAATCAACAGGTAAACAAAACTCTTATAGTTAAAACAAACTATATTTATACAGAATAAATAATTACTTCCGGGTCACAAATAGTTTCCGGTTCCTATTTTGTTATGTGTGGTCTTGGAAATTATATTTATGTTTTAGGTTTTATTGTGTTAAATGTCACTTAAATAAGTATGTTAGGATCCTCAGGCACTTTGGGTCTAATATATTTAAAGACAAAGATCTTTAGTTCTATGTTTGATTGAACAAACTTGTAAAAGATTATATTGAGCCAGATTCCAAAGAAGAAGCTCTGCAGAGCCCCAGCGCTCCAGAAGAGATCCCCAGGTCTTCATTGTTAAATATTAAATTTGAATTGGAGACACTTTGGTACTTACGATTAAAAGAAATGTGATAAAGGTATGGCGTGTACTCTGCAAGAGTTTCTTGGCATGTATCATTTGTTTAAAGTATTTCATAACGGTGAAAAGGTTAAGCATTTACTAGTATTTCTGCTGTTTTTCATTGTACTTTAAAAAATCCCAATTTTTCTACGCTCTTTATTGTAAATGTTATATCAAATGAATGTACATATGTATTAGATCAGCAATGCTACTTGACTGCTAAGATTCCTGTGTTGGGCACCCAACACCCTATAGTGTGTTGCCCCAGCTGAGTTTGAAATCCGAGTCCCGTGTTACCAAAGTAAGGTCAAACTCACCGGACCACCACAGGACAGGTTATTCAATTTATATTATCTGAAGTATTTTTCAACTTCTAGCCAAGGTTTGACATTAAATCAAACCGAAATCCAAAGTAAACCTTTTAGTACAATCATTTATAGATCATCAGGTCGAACAGCAGTAGGACATGGGCGCCCATATGGGGGGCAGGGGGGGGCTCTTGCCCCCCCTGGCTGACTGATGCTGCCTTATTTTTATATTTTTGTTCTGAGATTTCTATTATATAGCATTAAAATTAGCAATTAGATGAAGTTTGCCCCCCCCCCTGGAATTCAGCTTATGGGCGCCCATGCAGTAGGACTATGAAATTCCTGTTTTTTAAATGCCAAATTAATTGAAGGCAATTTGACAATATTGATGCTAAAATTATACATTTAGTTACATTATCAATACCTTGTGATGGCGCACTGGATGAGATTGTAGCTCTTGATCAAGAGTTCTCTGGTTCAATCCAGCCCGTCAGAAGGAAAAGTGTCTTGTAAGGTTACATTATCAATACTACAAAAGAAGATAAGCTAACGCTAAACTATCTTAATATTTATTCAACCAAATAATTCGAAAATTAAATGAAACAATCAATGTGTTTTTCTTTCTAAAGTATTCCCTTGTTTGCTTTATGTGCTTAATTGGTTAGGCAGCGGTCTAAAATATTTGATCAGTTCTAAAAAGTCTCGAAGCCATTTAAAATTCAAATAGTTGTTATATTGTAGTAGTTATAAAAATATTAGCTAAAATTATACCAAATCTTCCTTGTAATTCAATGCTCCTCACAGAAGATTTAAGAATATAAAATAAAAGACCAAGAACCTTCAGGTAAATGCTTAGAAAACAAGTATGGTTATATTTAACAAGTGAAGACAAATGTGATGGTTGACTTTGGTATAAAGGGGAGGAAACTCTAATTGTGGATAAAGTAAAGTATATTTGATATATTTTTTCTAAATAATTGAGGATGACATTTGCATATAAAGAAAATGGAAAGAGCAGCAATGTTTACGATTTTCCAGTATAATGTAAAGAGAATAATGTAAAGAGTATAATGTAAAGAGAATAAAAAAAATCGCTGCAGAAAATGGTTTTTCTATTGAAAATCATTCCAATTCTACTTTCTGAAGTAAAGGTTTGGCGACATGAGAAACCTGTTCAGCAAGAAAGCATTCAGTTAGGGCATTTCAAGTTATTGTATGGGCTGTTTGGTACGGCTCATTCCCAGTTTTTGAATAGTGATCTAGGTCTATGGAAGCTAAAAAATTAACAGACTAATCTCTTTTATTATATTTTGGTTAAGAGTAGTTCAGTTACCGAGGGACATGTTGCGCAAGGCAACGTGTGAAGAAATACTTTCACAGGAAAAAAAGATCATGGTCATTTAAAGTAAAGGATATTTTAGATAAAACAGGGTTTTCTTTTGTTTGAAAGAAAGGTAGAGAACCAATTAATATTCATATGAATTTCAAAAATGAGATCAAAATGGTGCTAAAAAATCAAACAATCCAGAAATGGAGTGAGGAGGTAAACAATTCGGAAACGTTAAAATATTACAAAGATTTTAATGGTCAGGAGTTCTACCTTAAGCTGGATTTACTAGCTAGATGTCTCGCTTATTGGATGCAGGTCATAATTAAATGGCTTCTAATTAGAGCAAGATTTAAAAGGTTTATAAACAAAAATAGTTTTAAAGCAAACAGGTATACTTGCCCGCTGTTCAAAGGTGAGGAGGTGAGGAGGAGGATTTTGTGCATTACTTGAGCCAGCACCAGGGGCATTCGACGATAAGGGAAGGTATGTTTGGGGAAAAGGAGTTGCAACGTCCAGAAGTCTTGAAAAGGACGTCCCCATAATTTACCTGAAGAATAGCGAGGTATCCGGAATATATGTTTATTAAATAGAAATCTTAGTTTGTTCATGAAATGAAGTGTTTTATTTATGTAATTCGATCATGTGTTTTCTATGTGATAGGAATTTGGAAGTGTGGAGATCGCTAGTGTCGTTGATATCATTATTTTTTTGTGTACAAGGACTTTTTTTGGCTTTTAGTAAACTTTATCTTATTTTAGATCCGAAACCATCTATTTGAATCCAAAACTGGCCACGTTGGACTTGACTTGCTTGCCATTAACATTCAACGGGGGCGAGATCATGGACTTCATCCATACGTGCAGTGGAGGATTCTTTGTGGATTATCCAATGTAACAACATTTGAAGAGCTTGTTGGAGAGGTCTCCACAGATAACATCAATGTTTTGAAAGCTATTTACAGGTCAGCTTTTTTTATTACTATGTGAACAGCTGTGTCTTTTTTTTCTATAAAGTAGCGAGGACAGTGAAAATGAAAGTTTATTGTTTAAGCTTGTTAAGCGATAAAACAACCACATATTTCAACGAGTTATGAAGAATTGGGACTCTAATTTTTAGAAATAGACCTACATACACAGTTATGCACCTGTTTGTAGCAGCGGGTACCAGAAGCTTACAACCTACAGCACCAAATAGTTTAAAATGGCATAGTTGTCTTTTGGAAGCAGAAGATTTTTAGTGTCTGAATTTCTAAAGACGAGACTCAGTCAAATTTAAGTAATAAGTTTAATCTACTGATTTTTGCGGTTGAACGTGATAACATTGAAGAACGTGATAACACTGAAGAAAATGTGGTACTGCCCTAAAAACTTCATAATTTTGAAACAACCAAAAGAAACGCTTAAGAAAATCACGGTTTTCAGTCATACATAGACCTAAGATGGGTCCAAGGTGCAACAAAATGTTTGATTTTGATGTCCTTGGTTCGTTAGACCTAAGAAAGACTTGCACCGCTAATTTAATTATTTATTTACTAAATTCAATAATTGATTAGACTAATTTAATTAATTAGTTCAACTGATTAGCTTACTTATGTAAGACTAATATTAATTACTTGCTTTTAATACTCATTGAAAGTTCTCTAGATTTTGTTGCATCATTTACATTCTTGACGAAACACAATGTAGTAGAAATTACTCCTGAAATGTTGATAATGTACTATATGCCAGGTTCTAAAAACCTTAGAAGCCAAGAAACAGCCATGATTTGAAGCCATTTAGTCAAATGGCTAATCTGTCAAGTTAGTTGGGCATAAATAACTTATGCCACAATTAACATTTTACGATTTCGTTGCTTGTTAATCTCAGAAGGATAATGAATGTGACGATCCTTCCCTATTGCTGCGTTGTACCGTCTGTGGTGCCGCAATTACGCATTGTACTGCTGATTTAGACCCTTCTGTAACTTAGCCTTGAAATGAGATTTTATTTTAATTTTGTTCATTTCTTTTATCCTGGCGTCCATAATTTCAGTTAAATAGCCAGCCCCGTCAAAAATTAAACTTTTAATTAAAATTAAACCAATATTGTAAGAAGTGTCTGCAGGATGCATACTTGTTAAATTATACCCGTTATAAGAGCATTTTACATATGAATGGAACCCAAGAAATTTGGGATCGAATCAAGATCACGAAATTCGGAGTAAGGTATGGAGCAAATTCTTTGCACACTGTCCAATTTTAAGAGCTTATTCCACTGATGACTATGGTGAAATTTCTCTATGAAGGTAAGTCGAGCCCTGTCACCAAGTTGTCAAGATATTTAATACCAGAACTGAAAAGGTCGATTCAGAAACAATGCTCTAGCGTTGCCTGAATAAAAAGAGCCATAAGCCTCCAATATCTTATTTATTTATTATTATTATTTTTTCCCAGAGCCACTTCATAAGAAAGGGGTGATCACAAAACATCGGAAAGGGCCAATTCGATTGGAAATTATAAGTTTTACTGCCCTTTTTAAGAGTCAAAAGTATTTATGATACCCCCCCCCGTAGTCTCCTAAGATATGGGGTCTAAATTTTGATAGCCATTTTGTTGGAAATAACCAAAAGATCCAACAAACGTGACTCTGCGGATCATATGCCCCCGCAAGTCCTGGGGAAAGGGGCGCAGATAATGCAAATTGACAATTATTTAAACATATATTTTATAGTGGAAAACCGGGCTTTTTTATAGTGAAAGAAAGAACGGCTAAGAATGTTAAGTTGAAACTTTCAGGGGATTTTGAGGGGGATGCTGAAATGTACGAAAAGACAGTATCATTATGTGCATCCACGCTGTCAAAATGTCGTATATGCAATATCTCGGGAAAGGTTAAGGGTATTAAACTTTCAGCGAATGTTAAGGGGGATGAGATACTAAATCAATAAAAACTTTTTCATCACGTTGTCAAAATAGCGTATCGTGATTTCCCAGGAAAGGCTAGGGTTATTAAGTTAAAGCTTTGAGGAAATAATGTGGAGAATGCCTGACTGCATCAAAAGACACTATGTGCATCCAGGTTGCCAAAAATGTGTTTCTGCAATACTTCATAAGCTGCTAAGGGTTTTAAGTTAAAACTTTCATGCAATGTCGAGGGGGATGTTCAACTAAGTTAAAGGACGCTATATGCATCCAGGTTGTCAAAACCACAATAGTCTTTACAAGGTTTAGAGAGAGGGACAGTAACCCTGCATTTGTTTGTAGTAGTTTCTATCCGGTTTAAGTTTGATTTTTCGGTTTAATTTCTACTCGTTTTGGGATTTATTTATTCATCTATATCGGTGTCCTTTGTCCTTATGTTTGATCTGATTAATTATAAGGTTTTCATAGGTTCTTTACTCTTATTTGAAAAATTCTTTTTAAGAATAAGTTTTCGAAATAAATATCTCAAAAGGATGAATATTCCGTGTAAATCAAGTGTATGACATTTGGCCCAAAAGTCTTTCACAACCTACGGGTATGTACTCGTAACCCGCCAAGATCGAGTCAAATTCAAGAAATTCGGAGTAAGGTGTGGATTATTGTAGACCAGGAGCGGATATTGGACTTCATATTTACACTAAATGGACGGTTCTTTGCTGATTCTCAAATTTAAGAGTTGATTCCACTGATGAATGTGGTGTAGGGTCTACCAAAAAGTAAATCAAGCCCCTGTCCGTCATCCAGTTTTCAAAACGTTGAACATCGGAATTGAAAAAGGTCGTTCTTCCAAAGCAATGCAGCATCCAGTATGCTAATATTTGCCTCAAAAGCCAAGCATAACCCACCGATGAATGCTCAGTACCCTCCGAAGAGAAACACTTACTGTTTACTGTGTTGTAGGTTCTACGACGCTTTTTCATTTTTCAAGACCACTGGCAGTATAAACTTGTGATAAATTTGACATTCCTTTTTCAGTCATGCTTGGGACATCGATTTGTATGTGGGAATTATCTCCGAGACACCGATACAAGGAGCGGTTGTTGGGCCAACAGCAGCATGTCTTATAGCTGATCAGTTTCTCAGACTACGAAATGGTGACCGATTTTGGTATGAGACACCAGATGCCAGCTTAAGATTTAAAGAAGGTACGTTTCTGTTTGTGTTCTTTGCCCATATATACCGTGGATTGTCAGTCAGTCATAATAACAAAGTGATCCTTATCAGTAATTTGATTCTCCAGAAAGATCTTCGACGTGTGCAATGACTTTTTTTCTAGTTAATGCCTAAGACCCATTTTTTTTCAAAAATAATTTAGTCCTATTAGGTTTCTGAAACTTACTTTAATTCACAATTTAATAACAGAATAACATTTTTATGAAAAAATTTATTGAACCATTATTTTATAAAATTGAACAACACTTGATAGCAACTACTCTGTTGCAATATTTTTTTTTTTTTTTTTTTTTTATACAGGTTTAATGTTTTTTGTACCATTTATGGAATATGTCTACTCTTTTAAACTAATTTCCCTATTCATGGTCTTCGATAAAAACGAAAACAGACAGTATGTAAGGACCATCTGAGATAAAAAATTGCTATAAACAATTTTCACTCCCATCAACCCTGTTATATGGGATAAATGAGACATTCCTTATGGTTATGTCCTCTATACAAGATTTTGGTTTGGTATTTTTACCGTTCCACAGTTTTGATCTTTTACCTAAAGACCATATTTTTTTATCGTTTGATAGTAGAGATTCAGCTTTATCCATTTACTGAATTATATTTTTGGAATTTTCTTCGCATTTTTTTTAGACTGAAAAATATACATTGAAAAAGGAAAATATTCGTATCCTCTAAGCTAGCATGGATCATTATCTAAGAAAATGTGTAAGTAAAACCATAATTTTGACTCAGTGTATGGATAGAACTGAAAATAGTAAATCCTATCACAAAAGTATCTTTCCCTTTAGGTGTACTATGAAGTTACTGTGATCACATTTGTGTGATCACAAATGTGAATTTTGACTCAGTGTATGGATAGAACTGAAAATAGTAAATCCTATCACAAAAGTATCTTTCCCTTTAGGTGTACTATGACGTTTCTGTGATCACATTTGTGTGATCACAATATCACATTTTCGCCAGTAGTACCACGTTGAAGCGCGACAAAATAAACAATACTTATTAGTTAAATTTGACAACACTTTCTGCCCGTAAAAACTCAAACAGTGACAATACATTGACTCATTAAGACACTTGCACCTTCTTATTCTGCTTGGCTTCCGTATGTTTTTCGCTAATTTTTCAGCCATGTTTTTTTTTAATTTGGCGCCACTCTTCAATAAAAAAAAAAAATAATAATTGCATGTGGAGGTCAAATTCATTAGGTTGGACTCGGGGATTTTCCTTATTTTATAATTCATATACGGTATTCTAAGTTTTCACTTAGCCAATTCAAACAATTAAAATCAATTTTCACTATCTCTGGTGCATGTCTCTTCAACTATTCCTTTTTTTATTATATAATATGTGCTATCATTTTTGGTGTTACCTAAAATTTCCGAAGCATAAATTCAATAGTAGTTTGTAATAATAGTGTAGTAGTCTGTTTAATGAACTTGATCGAAACGGTCTCTGAGCGGTTTAAGCACAATATTTAGCAGAAGTAATGTTGAAGTAATTCATGTTTGACCAAATTGCTTTGCGTCAGCCAATGAGTTAAGACAGGGATATTGCAGTATTTCATTTTTCAAAATTAGAGTTCTTAGGCTTGTGCTCATACAGCATGAGAATATTGCTCCAGAATTTTTGAAGCAAAACTAATAAAATTATGATCCAAATATATTAAGATCCGAAAAAAATGTCAAAGTTGGAAAAATGGCTAATGGTTAAGATACAAGACTTGATCAAATAGTTCGTGGTAACGAACTGTAAGTAAGGAGCGATCCGGCTCAATAATAACCGAAACTCTAAAAATGAATTTTGATACCAGCAGATACATCAAAAGAATCGGATTTTATGCTGATTTCAAATACATAAGTTTCATCACATTTCTATAAATAAGTTTCTATGTATAATCTTTATAATAAATACATAAGTTTCATCGAGTCTAACCCATCAAAAGTTACGAGCCTAAAAAAATTTGCCTTATTTTCGAAAAAAGGGGGAAACACCCCTAAAAGTGATGGAATCTTAATGAAAATCAAACCATCAGATTCAGCATAACAGAAAACCTTACTGTAGATGTTTCAAGCTCCTATCTGCAAAAATGTGAAATTTTGTATTTTTTGCTAGAAGAATGATCACGGATGCGTCTTTTTTTTTCCAGGGGTGATCGTATCGATCCAGTAGTCCTAGAATATCGTGATAGGGCTCACTCGAACGGAAATTAAGCTTTAGTGCCCTTTTTAAGCGACCAAAAAATTGGAGGGCAGCTTGACCCACTCCCACGCTCATTTTTCTCAAAGTCACCCAATCAAAATTTTAAGATACCCATTTTGTTCAGTATAGTCGAAAATTTAATAAATATGTCTTTGAGGATGACTTAGTCCCTAACGGTTCCCGGGGGAAGGGCTGCAAGTTATGAACTTTGCCCATTGTTTACATATAGTATTGGTTATTGGGAAGTATAGAGGCGTTTTCCGGAGGGATTTTTAAGGTGGGGGGAGGGGGTTACGCGGGAGGATCTTTCCATGGAGAATGTTTCCTTGTGGGAAGGGAAATTTCTATGAAGGGGGGCGCCGGATTTCTAGCATTATTTAAAAAGTGATCAGAAATTAAATAAAAAAACAAGTTTTTTTCAACTGAAAGTAAGGAGCAACATTAAAACTTAAAACGAACAGAAATTATTGCGTATATGAGGGGGTTCGGTCCCTAGTCCCCAGTCTTTACGCTTAATTTTTTTTTAGTACTTTCAAAAGAGTACTATTCTAACTAAACGGCCTTTGTGTGAACGGCCCCCCTTTGTACAGGTCAATGAGCCTTTGGGGGAATAATAACATGTAATATTGTATGTGCGTATAATGAAGAATAAACCTTATCTTATTCAGGGATTTATGATTCGAACAAAATTCGAACTTTAGCGTAAAGAGCGAGGTATTGACTAGGGGGTGAACCCCTTCGTATACGTAATAATTTCTGTTCGTTTTAAGTTTTAATGTTGCTCCTTACTTTCAGTTGAAAATACTTGTTTTTTCTTATTTAATTTACTATGTAAGACAGTGTTTTTCTTAACTTACAACTATTCACTTAACCAAAAATGCTTTTATGTTGAAGGTCAGCTCAGTGAAATTCGGAAGACAAGCCTCGCTGGTATTATATGTGAAAATGCCGATGCCATGGATTATATACAACCCAAAGTGTTTCAACCATCAACTATCAGTAACCCGTTAACTTCCTGCTCTTCTCCAGCTCTTCCCCGCTTAAACTTGAATCTTTGGGATGACGAAGAAGAAGATTCGCTATTTCCTCTTTTGATTCCTGATGATGGTGAAATTGTTGATGACGAAAATCCACTTTTAACCGAGCAGCTAGAAACAACCTCACTGACAACCGATTCGATTAAAACTGAATCGAATCAGTCTAGTAGCGTTGCTGGTGGAGCATCAGGTCCTAGAACTGATTAAATGAGCGCACATGAAAAGATTGGATCGAATAACTTAACGAATAACTAGTAGACCTGGGAAGTTGTTGTGAGGCAATATTGGAATTTTTATATATGCCCAGTTTAAATAAACACCATCTCAGTTCTTTTTTGCAAGACAATTTATATGTCTTTGATAAAAACTCATTTCCGTTTTCGAGGATTTTCGCTGATATTGACCATCTACCAACCCTTCAGAGGTGGTTTTAGGGGAGGTATGGAGGGGGCACTTGCCCCGGGCGCAGAAATTTTAGGGGCGCAAAATTTCAAATAAATAATCCTACACTTATAATTATTTTTTAATTTCATGAAATTTTTTATTAAAATAAAGTAGAGGGTGCAGTTGACAACTGAAAATAATTAATAAATTATTAATTAATTAATTAAATTATCATAATTAGATAATTTAAATAATAAAATAAATAGCAATTAAAACATTAACTATTAATTAATTAATAAACTGAAAACAATTTGGCTAATAAATGACATTTTTTTAAAATTTGGCCTGAAATTTTTGGCGGGACAGGGGGGTGACGCTGATCAATATTTTGCCCCGGGCACAAGAAAGACCGGAACCGCCACTGCAACTCTTGTAAAATTTTTAAGATGTCTGAAACTCTAGCCTGCTTCTGCAAGCGCAGCTGACTTTCTTTAATTGATACACTATTTGAATAAAAAGCCAGTCAAGGTTTTTTTTTCTGATGATCGCATAAACGAGCTTTAAAGATGATCTAAAACATTAAAACCTTTGTTTAGATTTAATTGTCTTTTTTATACTGTGTGATAAAAAATGTACTGTCTATTTTGTGGCTCTAGAATGGATTTAATGAGCGCATAGTAAAAAGTTAAATCAAAGAATATGGTTTGTAATTTAACAGACCAAGCATCAGAAATGCATGAAAGCTTTCTTGATTCCTATAAATAATTTGGACTTGTCCTGTTGTGTGAACAGGATATCTAACATAACAAATTACATTCATATGCTTGCCCTCACATAATGTGGAGGGAATGGGGCGAGGACCACGAGTGTCACTAGGAAATTTCTTGGAAAAGGGCAAGCGATGTCGGAAGTCTTTTTTAGTTTTTCCTGTTTATATACATTTGTGAATGTCATCTCGTTTTCTGGGGGAAATCGGTCCCCCTGTTGGCAGCATCCATGGGGAAAGCTCCATAAAAAATACTTGTTAAAAAAATACCTTGAAAACGGTTGAAATAATGATCTTATAATATATTTTTGGTATAAAAAATATGATGTTTTGGTAACATCAATTATCATTCTTGAAGCGTAAGAATATCAAACTTGCATGTACAAACAGGGATAGAAGGAGGGATTAATAGCTAACAGAAGGAGGGAGATAGAAGGAGAGAGAATTTCAAACTTGTACACACAGGGATAGAAGGAGGGAGTAATAACTAATAGAAGGAGGGAGAGTTTCAAACTTGTACAAACAGGAACAGAAGGAGGGAGTAATAGCTAATAGAAGGGGGAGATAGAAGAAGGGAGAATTCCAAACTTGTACAAACAGGGATAGAAGGACGGTGTAATATCTTCCCTCGCATTTAAGAAAGCTTTCGATAAAGCAGATCGTAGTAACAACTGCAAGTAAAGACCGATGCTTGTCAAAAGAAATCAAAGTTGTCAAAAAAATAAGATTCGGTTTCAACATATGCAAAAACAAATCTATTCTTTAGGCTGATTCTAAATATATAAAATGTACTAATTTTTTAAGTCGCTCATCGAAAGCTATTAGCACATGAACATTTGCATATTTTTAGAAATGGGAATTCAACCCAACCAAAAAAGGCCATACTTGATGGGATTATGCAATGAAATTAAATATACATGACAATTCTAAGGTCATTATCTGCAAAATATAATATATCTTATCTTCCACGAAAGGATGGTCATGCCTGTGACCCTCCATAGTTCGCAGCCATAGATTATTAAGAGAAGGCTCATTTGAATAAGCACTTGAAAATCTAATGCATTTGTTTTGTAACAAAATAGATTACACCATTGAAAAATGCCGTATTCTAGTAGACATTGTCAAAATATCATCGAGCAAAACTCTAGGAACTATCAGCTTTATTTATATGATTTTAGGACTAAGCGTGCGGCATGAATGCTGCATGTTTAATTTGGACAATTACTCTTCAATTCGCATAGCAAACACACTAAATGAGCTTTTTTCTCAGAGCATTGTTCTAAAAAATAAAATTTTTAATTTTTGAGGTGATTCAGCACCTTAAATCATCGCTGTATGGCACCATCACCGTATGGTGATGGTCCATTATAAGCTTTCTCAGTTTGTGTGGCTAAACTATTTAGAATTCCAAGAAATCCAAGAAAATGACGGAAAACTAAAAGCCAAAACTTGCTTTCCCATAAATCATAGAAAAACGTTCTCACGCTTTATGCTGGGGATAGAGGTATTCAGTTTTAATGGAACCTCCATCATCAGAAAGTGCGACTTTGTTTTTCTTCGATTAAATGAAGCGGAAGTGTATTTTAAAGTTCAGGTTAGGACAGTCCCTGAAAATGTTCCAGCTTATCTGCTAAAAAACCTCTAAAACTCATCGCAAAGGAATTATCATTTGGGCGCTTTGGGAGTTCCTTGTGATGCCACTCACTTTGATTGACAAACTCTCTGACAAAGGGACGTAAAATTTCACTGTTCTTCTGTCGAATTCCATATTTGAACCACAAATTATCGACAATTCTCGGTAATGTCGAGTCTCCATGGAGGATAGGCCCTTTGTCTCACTGACGGTAACCAGGCACTGAAACTCGCAAAATGATTCTTACGGTATCGTATCATCTTACATAGTTGTGTTTGAGAGGTTTTTGCCCTCTTTATGTTTAATGAGACCCTGGGGTACGATATTAAAAACAAAAACAAATTAAACAATCTTTTTTTCAAGTGAAGGTTAAGACCGATACTAGGTTAAACGGGGGTTGCTCCCCTTTTAACCCCAAACTCTTCAGGCTAAAGTTCGTTTTTTTGTGCCTAATATAGGGGCAGTTGAAATGTGATAAAAAGCAGTTTTGTAATATCTCAAGAATTGAAAGACTTTTTGATGAGCATTTTCTGTAAACAATAAAATTTGTCAATTAGAACTGTTTGAAAAGGCAATCCGTAAATAAAATATTTACTATTACACACTATCTAAATTTTTTTGTGCTCATAAATGTTTTAAACATGGCACAATTAAACGTTTTGCGTAAATCTCCTCTCATATATGGCATAATTTCAGAATAATTTCTGTTCGTTAAGTTTTAAATTCGTTCTTTACTTTTTTTCGGATAAACGTGTGTTTTTGCGAAGAAAAACTGAAATGGTCCCGCCACTACTCTTAACTCTAATATTGATATTTGAAAAAATAGTCGACTCATTGTGCTAAAATTTTCCCCCTTTATAACGTGCCTAACAAAACACAAAGCGAAATATTTTAAATTTTGTATTGTATCGTAAGAAGCTATTAAAGTTTCAAAATAACACGTCCTCTCCCAGGCAATCTCCTAGAAAAAACAACTATACAAAGCATTACAAATTAAAGCCTAATTTCTTAAATCATAAAAATATCACACTTTGGTACAATGGTTTCTCATAATCAAATACAAATACACTCAAGGCATTTTAAATTACAAAATTTTCAAATTCATAATCCTAAATTATCAAATCAACTAGAAAAAACAAACCATTTGTTCAAGCATTGATCAATAAGATCCGATCAGTAGTTATAAAGTGAGCCTAGTTAGAAATTGAAATTATTTTTACTTAGGGCCTTTCAAAATTACCAAATTTTCAATTTCATAATCGTAAATTACCAAATCAAAAAGAAAAAACAACTAACCATTTTTTCAAGCATTGATCAATAAGATCTGATCAATAGTTATAAATTGAGCCTAGTCAAAAATTTAAATTATCTATACTTAGGGCCTTTTAAAATTACCAAATTTTCAAATACATAATCCTAAATTATCAAATCAACTAGAAAAAACAAAACCATTTGTTCAAGCATTGATCAATAAAATCCGATCAGTAGTTATAAAGTGAGCCTAGTTAGAAATTGAAATTATTTTTACTTAGGGCCTTTCAAAATTACCAAATTTTCAAGTTCATAATCGTAAATTACCAAATCAACAAGAAAAAACAACTAACCATTTGTTCAAGCATTGATCAATAAGATCTGATCCATAGTTATAAATTGAGCCTAGTCAAAAATTTAAATTTTTTATACTTAGGGCCTTTTAAAATTACCAAATTTTCAAATTCATAATCCTAAATTACCAAGTCAACTAGAAAAAACAAAACCATTTGTTCAAGCATTGATCAATAAAATCCGATCAGTAGTTATAAAGTGAGCCTAGTTAGAAATTGAAATTATTTTTACTTAGGGCCTTTCAAAATTACCAAATTTTCAAGTTCATAATCGTAAATTACCAAATCAACAAGAAAAAACAACTAACCATTTTTTCAAGCATTGATCAATAAGATCTGATCAATAGTTATAAATTGAGGCTAGTCAAAAATTTAAATTATCTATACTTAGGGCCTTTCAAAATTACCAAATTTTCAAATTCATAATCGTAAATTACCAAATCAACAAGAAAAAACAAACCATTTGTTCAAGCATTGATCAATAAGATCTGATCAATAGTTATAAATTGAGCCTAGTAAAAAATTTAAATTATCTATACTTAGGGACTTTTAAAATTACCAAATTTTCAAATTCATAATCCTAAATTACCAAGTCAACAAGAAAAAACAACTAACCATTTGTTCAAGCATTGATCAATAAGATCTGATCAATAGTTATAAATTGAGCCTAGTCAAAAATTTAAATTATCTATACTTAGGGCCTTTCAAAATTACCAAATTTTCAAATTCATAATCCTAAATTACCAAGTCAACTAGAAAAAACAAAACCATTTGTTCAAGCATTGATCAATAAAATCCGATCAGTAGTTATAAAGTGAGCCTAGTTAGAAATTGAAATTATTTTTACTTAGGGCCTTTCAAAATTACCAAATTTTCAAGTTCATAATCGTAAATTACCAAATCAACAAGAAAAAACAACTAACCATTTTTTCAATCATTTATCAATAATATCTGAACCATAGTTATAAATTGAGACTAGTCAAAAATTTAAATTATCTATACTTAGGGCCTTTCAAAATTACCAATTTTTCAAATTCATAATCCTAAATTACCAAGTCAACTAGAAAAAAAAACCATTTTTTCAAGCATTGATCAATAAAATCCGATCAGTAGTTATAAAGTGAGCCTAGTTAGAAATTGAAATTATCTATACTTAGGGCCTTTCAAAATTACCAAATTTTCAATTTCATAATCGTAAATTACCAAATCAACAAGAAAAAACAACTAACCATTTGTTCAAGCATTGATCAATAAGATCTGATCCATAGTTATAAATTGAGCCTAGTCAAAAATTTAAATTATCTATACTTAGGGCTTTTCAAAATTACCAAATTTTCAAATTCATAATCCTAAATTACCAAGTCAACTAGAAAAAACAAAACCATTTGTTCAAGCATTGATCAATAAAATCCGATCAGTAGTTATAAAGTGAGCCTAGTTAGAAATTGAAATTATTTTTACTTAGGGCCTTTCAAAATTACCAAATTTTCAAGTTCATAATCGTAAATTACCAAATCAACAAGAAAAAACAACTAACCATTTTTTCAAGCATTGATCAATAAGATCTGATCAATAGTTATAAATTGAGGCTAGTCAAAAATTTAAATTATCTATACTTAGGGCCTTTCAAAATTACCAAATTTTCAAATTCATAATCCTAAATTACCAAGTCAACTAGAAAAAACAACAAACAATTTGTTCAAGCATTGATCAATAAGATCCGATCAATAGTTATAAATTGAGCCTAGTCAAAAATTGAAATTATTTATACTTAGGGCATTTCAAGATTACCAAATTTCTCAAATTCATAATTCCCAGTTACCAAGTAAAAAAAACAACAAGCCACTTGCTGACCAACAACATGCGATCAGTAGTTATAAGTTGAGCCTAGTTAGAAGCTGGAATTAGTTATAGATAAAGCATTTTAAAATTACCAAATTTTCAAGTTCGTAATTCAAAATTACCAAACCAACTATAAAAACAACAAGCTATTTATTCAAGTATTGACCAACATGATCCTATCAGTAGTTATGAATTGAGCCTAGTTAGACATTACATAAAGAAACTCACTCTTGGGGCTCAACCGAAGTGTACAACCGACGTTACCAAACCAACTATAAAAACTACAAGCTATTTGTTCAAGTATTGAACTAGATCCGATCAGAAGTTATAAATTGTGACTAGTTAGAAATTGAAATTAGTTTTACTTAGGGCTTTTCAAAATTACCAAATTTTCAAATACATAATCCTAAATTACCAAATCAACTAGAAAACACGGCAAACCATTTGTTCAAGCATTGATCAATAAGATCCGATTAGCAGTTATAAATTGAGCCTAGTTAGAAATTGAAAGTAGTTTTACTTAGGGCCTTTCAAAATTACCATATTTTCAAATTTATAATCCTAAATTACCAAATCAACTAGAAAAAAACAACAAATCATTTGTTCAAGCATTGGTCAATAAGATCCGATCAATAGTTATAAATTGAGCCTTATCAGTAGTTACAAATTGACCAACAACATGCGATCAGTAGTTATAAATTGAGCCTAGTTAGAAACTGAAATTAGGTATAGATAAAGCATTTTAAAATTACTAAATTTTCAAGTTCATAATTCAAAAGTACCAAACCAACTATAAAAACAACAAGCTATTTATTCAAGTATTGACCAACATGATCCTATCAGTAGTTATAAATTGAGCCTAGTTAGACATTACATAAAGAAACTCACTCTTGGGGCTCAACCGACGTGTACAGCATACACATCATCGTTAACCCTTGCTCCCCTCCACGGCCTTCAATAAATCATCAGTTTAGGTAATTAGTAATAAGGAGGGAAATGGTATCCATGAAGCATGGGGTTATAATATCGCAAATATAGCTATATTATTTACCTTGTAATATTAAAGCGAAAATTACATTGCGCATTATTTTAAAGCCATTGACAATAAGAATAAACTGATTGGCCCAAAAACATCAAAATAGGTTTTTATTTGAAATGTTTATCATATGAGAAAATTAGGTCATTTAGAAGACCCGAAAAACTGTTGGTTTTCTTTAATTTTAAAAGATAGTAAATGTCAGAAAGGGCCACGGCTAGAAAAATCTTTGTTTTTAGGCTATATAAGTTTTTTCATTAATAATGACAAGGGTTTAACGGGGTATCGGACTTACTGGCTACATAAGCTATATGTGCAATAATGAGTCATTGGTCCAAATACAGGATCCGATTATGAGTTAAAAATTGAGCCACCCCGAAGCCAATAAGTTTACCTTCTTACCCTCTTTTCAAAATTGATGAAAGCACTTGAGTGACTTTTAACTTTCATGTTATAAGTCAGTAACCATAATTAAAAGGATTGATGTTCGTCAAGCGCAGGCAATGTGGACGTACCTCTGCTTGGTGATACGGGTCCCTGAACCCGATTGTGGCTGCCGCACGGCCAAGGACCTTTGTGATCATGAAGCGATACTTATGAATAGACTGGGATTGATATTCCAAATAAGAAAGAATGGTCCGATTAAATCGTTTTTTTCAAAAGCTAATCTGCCAAGTCACATACCCAGAGTAACTTAAATAGTTTTTCCGAACTCAAATTAAAAAGAGATCAAGTGGCTGCACATAACTTTTTAGCTGAAGAAACCTTAATGAAAAATCATCAGCACTGAAAGGATCCCAAACAAAAACTTGGCAGCCTTGCTAGCGGTTCAGAGCCACAGAATGTGTTTCAAAAAATACATCGCCTATTTTTAATAATCAGTTCGTGTTATCAAAAGCTGATTTAAGGTCCAAGGGAAAAAATTAGAAATACAATTTTTTTTACACAAAAATTAAGGTATAATTCAATCCCACTTTATAAGGCTATAACGAAATTATGGCTAGGCTAGTTTCATGGTGAAAGATGACAAATTGCCAATGGTTGCTCTTTTTGGCCATCCACATGAGGTCAAACGAAAAGTATGCAGTCCCCGCTTGGGAGCGAAAAAGGTCATAAAAGATGTTTTTAAGGCAATTGAAACTACAGGGTAGGGGAGTGAAGCTTTGAATAGATTTAGACGGAGGAGGAGCGTTGGTAGCTGTGTTGGTAGCCTGGAAGCTGTGCAACACCAAACCTCAAACGGTTTGGTGTTGCAATGAGTTGTTAATAATAATAGTAGCATTTACTCACAGTCAAAAACAAAAATTAAAAACGGGGAAGTAATCAGCTGTAATTGCTAAGATCGTCTAGAGGTGAATATCCTAAATGATAATTAATTATTTATTATAATTCCAAAGCACTAAGAAATATTACCGTGTAAAATAATTATTAAGACCTCACTGTCTTCCCATCATTCTGCCTACCATAACAAGTTAGTGAGGGATTTTCTGAAGACATTGATAAAAAATACAGACTAAGGGGGAACATACAACAATTTGGTCTTAGCTGAGCCTTTATGAGGTAATGAAGCTAATGCTCTGTTTAAAGTTTATATGCTTTTTTATTTTATTTTTTTTTAGCTATATTATTTCGTTAATTACGTTTTTGCGTATTTTGATTATTTCGTAATTTTGACAGCTTTATTTTATTTACAGCTTTTTTTTATTTTCATCACTATTTTCAGAAAATTCCTCATTAACTCCTTATTTTATGAAACCCATTTATTCAATCTGTCTTATTATTAGTATTGGCCTGTCACAGAGCAATTACTTCTATTGCACCTGTATAATAGACATGGCCAGTGGCGTCTTTTGGGGAGGGGGGCAGTTGCCTCCCTCCAATAATTTGGAGAAGAAATTATTATATAGCCCATGCCCCTTGACTCTCCGGATTTAGACCCTCCCCCCTCCATTATAAATGCTCGAACAACACCCCTGGATGTATAGCATATTTGTGGTATCTTTGTATCTATGTGGCAGCTATTAATATTTCTGATAGCAATTTTGGTGGCGGATAATTTTTGGCATACCAACCCTAAGACTGAAAGAAGTTTTGGGTCTCAAGTCCCACATTAGTGTGCCCAACGGGCTATCCAAATTTGACCAAACAAATAAGCGAGATAGAATGAAATGATTATAGCCTCCTTTGCGTCCTGGATTCCAGTGTCCTGGGTGCCTCTTGCCGCACAGGATGATCTAAGATCTAGGATGAGGCAATCCAATATGATAATTTTAAGTATTTGACATCTTTTGCTGGGTTCGTTTGAATTTTAATGGTCCATATCTGTATTAGCCTATTAATGATCCTGTAAATCAGATTAAAACATATAGGTTTTATATGGTCAGAGAACGGATTAAAGAGGGCAGTTTATTAAAGCTGTCCTTGATAAGTTGGTGGGTAGTGGTATGGCAGCTTAAAGAGGGCAGCTTATTAAAGCTGTCACTGAATATTACAATGTCTTGTAAGGAATTAAATGAACTGAGGGGGGTGATATAAAAGGGAGGAATTGGCGGATTTTATATTAGTCGATAGAGGTTTTTGGAGATTAATAAGTTGGGAAAGTTGGTGGGTACAGCAAGACCGTACCCAGGATTTATTTTGGAGGGGGTTTTACTCAAAGATTTTTTTTCGGGGGAATGGGGGGGTTACCCAAAAAAACCTCAAAAAACGCATACAAAATTTGTTTATATCCATTTTTGTTACGTTTCTACGAGTCAAAAAAGCCTTTCGGGAGGGCTTCAAACCCCCTACCCCCCCTCTGGGTACGGCCTTGGGTACAGGTATTGCAAATAGGGACCATTTCATGTAATTGAGCTATTATTTTGGATTTAAGGGTGTGTTTTTGCTTTTGAATTTTATGTTGTTGTGAATTTTTATATTAACAATGGCCTATAAAGGCTTTTACTGCTAATTTATATCATCATATCATATATGGGCTCAATATAATCAAACATTTCTACGTGAATATTGATTTTTTTTTCTATTATATTTTTAATAGTCTCTTCCTAACACTCGAATGTACAATGTGAGCAATGTAAAATAAATTTTATACTAAGAAAAAATTAAATATATCTTTGGGTGCGGTCCAGAATACAACGATAATTAATAATAATTATTTGTTATTCGGTCCAAGACACTGGATAATACAAAAATTATGGGTAATTTGTCTTATTATAAGTAAAAACAAACTACAGTTACAGACCTTTTCTATATCATAACATTGGCTTCATTTTACAAAAGTTTAAGGGGGAAATGCAGTTACCCCCTAGGAGAGGGGGCAAAACAAGCCAAAGGGGCAGATGTCCCCTCCTCTTGCCTCCAAATTGATGTCACTATATCATAAGCATTTTTGGTACTAAATTTGTTATCATCTTCCATTTTAGGGTGAAGGTAATAACTTATTAACAATGATCACTAGCAATAATCAGTTCTGGAATACCCCCTTACAATAATAAAATTCTAATAGCATAAAGCCTCGTCTTAATTGTCATCATTCACCCTGTCAGCAGCATTTTTATTGGTGGATCGTTTTTGGACAGCCAGCTATAATTAGGCAGCCTTCGAACATTTCGAAGGCTCTGATTGGCTGTCCAGTAAAAGCCGGCCTTGCTCCTGGCAGGGTGAATTATGTCAATCAAGATGAGATTCAATGTTTTTTCGCTATAGAAGGTGCGTTCTAGATCGAAATTACTATTATTGATAATTAGTTATTTGCTATTATTTGCGTCCCAAAACAGTGGATAATACAAAAAATTATATCATATTATATATACATTATATTCAGGGGCGTCGTTGGGGGGGGGGGGTTGGGCAAGGATTGCAGTTGACCCCCCCCCCCAATAACTTGTAGATAAAGATTATTTTATAGCCCATACCCCTTGAATATCCGGATATGGACCCCTCTTGCCCCCCATCCCCTCCCCCCCAATAAAAATGCTGGAGCTACGCCCCTGATTATATCTTAGGTAATGTAGGTGCAGTAAGAGGTAAAGTTTTAGCCTAGGTTTCTTATTATGAGCATATAAGGGGTTGAGTTCGTAGTTATTAGTCCTTTTAGGATGCAGGTAATAACAAATGATTAATTATAACTAACGGTAATTGACTCCTTGAAAGCAGACTAAGTCTCTAACGGACTAACACGGGTACAGTACAATATCATAAAATACCTTGAACAGCAGAATAGAATAATTTGGTGACAAACGTTAAAATTACAACCATAAGCAAGTCGAAAAAAACTTAAAATTTCTATTCAGTGCTTTTTAGATCAATTCCTTTTGGAAGAATTCACAAGGTACTTGCAGCAGTGAGTTAATAAATGTTTTTCATTTGGGCCGGATTCTGGAAGTCCAACTTCCCTTGTATAAATATCCATTCCGTATTGCCCTTCTTCAGGAAATGTCAAGTTAAAAGTCACAATGTCATCGTTAACAGAATGGGAAACATATTTGGATAGTTTCTTTTCCTCCATTCCATTTTTGTGCAGCGTTGCCATAAAATCTGTTAGAGGCCGAGACATTCGAAACTGTATTTCAAGATCCCGACCAGAGAATATTAAAGCGTCTGGATGTGTTACGGGTTGAAGACCAAAAAGCCGAGTGGCTTTCACTGGGCCCCATTCACCACTTGCACAATCCGGAAGTGGTACCTGTAAACGTAAGACTATTAGCTACTTGGCTTCGACAACAGTCAGTTTAAACTAAATAAGTGAGTCCATGAATTTATTTGGGGGGTATTCTACCGCCAAAGACTCAACCAGTTAATATTACTTGAAATAGCACTATTTGGGGGTGTGTTATAACATTCTATTATTTTGTTTCTATAGTTTTCTAGTGATTTATGGCTTTCTTTTAACGTATACGATGGATCAACTCATTAATTGTTCTCTTAAGCCTTAACAGGGCAATTCAAGCAAACATTTTTAAAAGATGTAAATAGCGAGTTCCTGTGGCAGATATAGTTTTCTCCTTAGAATCTTCTTTCCACAAACACTACACATCCATTTCTAACCCAGAAGAAGTGGGGTCTTGTTTTATCAATACACTTTACGGCAGCCAAAAAAAGTTACGTCTCATAATAATTTGACGCCAGAAATTTCACGACATAAAAATTTTGTCTAATCTTCGCAAGACCCTTCAATAATAATAACAAAAGCAGACAAGGGAAATTCACTTGTAGTCATGGATACGTTAGATTACGACAACAAACTTTATTCACATTTAAAAGACACAAATACATATACTTCCATGACTCACGACCATACTGATAAGTTTGCGAATAAAATTATAAACGAATCAAAGCATCTAAAAAAATGGCAAAATCACCCTACAACTGTATAATAAATTTCTCCCCGAGGTAGCTTTTGCCCAAAGTTTTACGGTTTACCGAAATTACATAAGCAAGGCATTCCCTTAAGGCCAATTGTAGCATGTACGAAAGCCCATCCTTCCAATATTGGAAAATGGTTATGTACAGCCTTCAAACCTTTGCTCTATTCGCAAAAATCGTACATATGTAATTCGGTAGATTTAGCGGAAAAACTTAAAAATGCTAGCATTTCAGAAAATAAAATAGTAAGTAGTTTTGACAGAGTTTCTATGTACACAAATATTGATGTAGCAATATCTGAGCAGTGATTAAAAAATAGAATAGAAGAAAACTATCATTTAATTGAAGATGCAACAACATGAATAGATTGCGAGGTTTTAATGTCCCTAGTCAAAATTTGTAATAAGTATTCAATGTATTTTCAGTTCCGTAATTCTTTTTATCAACAAAAAATGGTCTCCCTAGGGAACACCGCAGTAAGGCGTCATTGGCGCCTTACTGAAAACTATATGAGTCTTGAACAGTCTTGGAAAGTATAAACAAAATCAAATTGAATATTAGATATATAATGATATCAATTGTTGAAAGATCCATCAGGTCAAGATTTGTTTTTTTTCACTGTAATTTTTATTTGTATTTTCAATGCTGTAAGAACTGGAAAAGAATACATTTGTAATACGAGTAATTCGTTTTCAGTGAAGCACCAATGAAGCAGAAGGCTTCAAGTTTTTGCAGTTAAAGAAGGGGACGGTATCCAAATTTTGTTTGTAGTGAAACTATAATTGTCTTGACCAATTTTGGAAAGAACTAATAAATTAAACTGAATATTTGATGTATAATGATATTAATTGCTGAAAGCTCATCAGTTCAAAATTTTACTGTAATGTTAATATTTATCTTCAATATTAAGTACAAAAGAAAACATTTGTAATATAATTCGTTTTCAGTAAAGCGCCAATGACGCAGTAGGTTTTAGGCTTCTGCAGTAAAGCGATACCCAAACTCTAGTTTGTAGTTATTTTTATTCGATTCAAACTTGATTTGCATACTCAATTTAAGTTTCACTTCTTTTAAGATTTATTTATTCATTTACATTAATATATATTGTATGTTTGTTCGCATTGATTGTTTATTTAATTTCTGTTCGTTTTAAGTTTCATTTATACTTTAATAGCAAAATGTTTCTTTTCGTTTTAAGATTGATTTTCATATCCAATCTAAGCATTACTCGCTTTAAGATCTATTTATTAATTTATATTATTACTTGTTTTATGTTTTTTGCTATGATTGTTTATTTAATTTCGGTTCGTTTCGGGTTTCATTTATTCTTTAATAGTAATTTCTGGTCGTTTTGAGTTTTGAATTTTAACAAGTATTTGTATCTCCTGAGATTAAGTTTAAAATGGCCTTTACTTTTCTTTTAAAAACTTTTTTTTAGGAAAGTTTTTTTTAATTAATTGTTGTTCGTTTTTGATTGCGAAAAGTCTCAAGTTTTTATGGCATGGGGGGGGGGTTGCTTACTGTCCGATTATTCTTGACTTTAAAAAACGGATCTAGAAATGTTAGTTGAAATCAAATGAGACTTTTTTCCAAGTATATACGATTATCTCTTTGATATAAATCTTGTGTATGTACAATAGACAGCTTGCAGAACCTGTGGAATGCGATTGACAACAATGAATGGATTGAAAAACAGCAAGTTTAATTAACACAATCTTGCGTTAATTAAGTAAATTATATTACTTTAGACTACGTTAGGGGGGCTCCCCCTCGCCCCTCCCCTGGATCTGCCAATGCCTTACACTCTCTGTTTCTTTCCTTGTTGGGGAGGAGAGCAGATGCCTAATAGGTGTGTGTTAATACCAAAACATTCTAACTCTCATTGGGCCTTGGGGGGGGGGGGGGGGGTATCGATCAATTTTGACTCGTAATAGCTGGACTAGAACTTTCTATTTCTAATCAAATGAGCCCTCTCTGAAGTTTAAACGAGAATCCCTTCCTGCCCTCGTGCCTTGGGTGGTTTTCTCGACGCCATAATTTTGTTACTTAACCTTTCAACTATTTTTAACAAAACAGTATTTTTAACCCTTGCATATAAAGCAGTTCTGGGGGGAAAATAATAAAAAATATTGAAGCTATATAAGATTTATTCATTATTTATGTTTGCACCGGTTATCTTTATGTTTGTAAAATAGGTAATTTAAATTTCTGTTCGTTCGGGGTTTTGTTTATTCTTTGACAGTAATTTCTGGTCTTTTTGAGTTTTAACTATAATAAGAATTAATTTCTGCTGGTCCTGAGTTCAATATGGCTCTTTACTCTTCTTAGAAATTTTTTTTATGTAAGATTTTTTTTAATTAATAATAATAAAACATTGAAGCCTTATGGCCTTTGCTATAGACAGCTTAATTACATGCCTCTGAAAAATCAAACCTGATTTGTTCACGCAACAATGAATGGATCGAAATAATAGCTTCTAAAAACAGTAGCTAGGTTATTGCATTTGTTGATGCAGAACGAACAGGATCGTCTTGATTAGACTATTTTTCGAATTTCTTGTGCCAGAATAATTTAGCATTTGTCATAAAGTATGTATTTTAATCTTATTTTAACAATGACTGTAATTTTAAGTACTTTATAAAAGATTTTCTATATAGTCTGCCCATACAAAGCATTATTTTATTAAAGTCTCTGGGGTTGGGGCAGCGTAGTTGGCATACAGAAGGAAACTTAAGCGTAGACAGTACGAGACGGGGAGGGTGAGGTTGGAGACTCATCCAATACGGGGCGGACCTTCACTTATCTCCTCCGTTCCCGATTTAGGAGATTAGAGAGACTCTTTGGGCTGTAGAATGTTGAACCGTTTGAGTTGTGGAAGACGTTAAAATACTCAAAAATACTTTATATTTTTAGTTATCGCAGAATTGCTTTCATAGATTGTGGAATGGTGATCTCCCTGGCCCATGATTTGGGTGAGCCTCAACTCATAATATGCAATTTTGATTAATTGTTCCGTGCTATGTGTATATATTAAACTATATACGTTATTTTGAGTTATACTTTTATCGCATTGCGTTCATTTTTAAGCCTTGAGATAAAAACTGAAACCTTAGCGTAAACAGTGGTGGGGGGGGGAGTCTCCCCCCTCATATGCATAATTGAGCAGCCACTGAGAAAGTAATACAAATGAAAATAATCTGTCTTTTGAAAATGTCTTTTTTCAAAAGACACGAAAATAATCGTCTAAAGGAACCTGAAGCGCTATCTTTATCGAATGGGTTTAGTCGTCCCCTCCCTGAATAATTCACATTTGGAAAACTCACCCCCTGGGAAATTCCCCCCCTCCAAGAACATTTTCTTTTCCAGCTGATAATTCCCCTGCGTTAATTTCCACCCAGCAGAAATCTCTCAGCCGTTGAATATGCTCCCCCAAACATATTCCCATCAGATAATTTCAGATATTCATAAAATAAAATAAAATTTATTTTTCCAGGGGCACTTTATGTGGAAGAGGTGGTCGCATAAACTTTGGAACGGGGTTCATTGAATTACAAAATTACAAGTTATAGTGCCTATTGGATGTGTGGGCACCGCTGGCACCACTTATTGGAGGTTACCGTGCGGGGTCACCCCTTTTAAAGGCAAAAATGGCACGAAGAGTTGCTATGCCACTTACTGGAGGGGAACGATCCCTCTTTGGCCCCAAATTAGTGGGATTTCCGCGGTTACTCCAACGGTTCCGTATACTAACGTGATCGGATGGTCTATGGCCACATTTAAAGCCAAAGTTTACCGATAAGATTTCTAATTAACTCTTTTATATTCGACCTAAGCTGAAACGTTAAAAAGAGTACATAGAAAATGCTTACTCTATTCACAATCACGTGGTATAAAATGAACTAATTAAAAAATGAACACTTGCTCCTGGCCCCCTATCCGCGTGCTCGGCGGGGGTTACTAGGGTTGTAAATGAATCTTTCCAGCCAATCCTAGGACTACTAATTTACTGGTCAACCGCCCTAACTGCGCAATTTTTCCCTCGCGGTCTATTAAGCACGTACGCAGTTAACAGGACCCAAAATGGCGTCAAAAAATAATAGGAAAATTAATATTTATTACTTAAAGAAGGAAAATAATTAAGGGGCCCAAAGAAATGAATCTGGGAGGGACATTTATCTGACAAAACTGGGACCAAGGGTTCCAACACCTCCCTCCTAAGATAAATTGCCCACATCCCCGTTGGATTGGCTGGAAATTCAAACACATTCAAATTAAAATAAATTAAATTAAAATAAACACTAAATTTACTTTTTATCTTCCTCCTGTCTTCCAGTTCTTCCAGGGTCAGTTCTTCCTGAGAGTTCCTGCCGTGCGAGGGTTTCTGCCCTGCCGAGTAGTATAGGGTAATCTAAAGTTTTCCTGATGTATCAGCAGTTCCTCTTCCTCCTTCGTTGGACATAAGTGCAGGATGTCGCCTTCGGGACTCGTTGAAATTGAGTGTGCACAGCATAAATTAAAAACAAAAATTTTCTTGCTCTCACGAATTTACATTTGAGAGGAGCAGAGAATCAGTTTCTGGCACATGTGATGATGTCAGCCATCGTGAAAAATTGGCTGCACAAGCTTCTTAATTTCCATCTGTGGAAACAACCCCACATCTCAATCAAAAAGTAAATTGCCCCTTGGCATAATTTCAATTAATCTAAGGCCGAAAATGCAAAGGCCTATGACAACGATAAGGGTACTGGGAATGAAGTAGAATTTTGAGCGAACCATGAATCGCCTTTTTTCTGGGTTCCCTCCCCTGGGATAATCAAATGCAGAATATGCGTTGATGCTAATTAAAAATGAAATTTGGATACATCTCCCACTGAATACAATTTGCCGGGAATAATTGTCGATTCCCATGAATAATAACAACTATGAATAAGGTTACTGGACAAACGTGGGGGTGAAGTATGAAGTGACTGTGAGAGAGTAATACCCATGGACTACAGATCAGAAAGGCAAGATCTCGGTAAAGGGATCACAACGGGTCTGCCAGTTGTGCATTTAGTAAAAGGACAATCTTTTGCAACTTCCCGCGGGGGATCTTCCCCACGGGCTTCCTCCCCCTCGAAAAGGAACAAACCTTCTTTTGAGTTGATCATACAAATATTAGATTTTTTCGATACAACCCAAAATTCAGTATCCCCAATCTTTCCGTAACTCGTTGTTGACAAGTCAATTCTATGTCATGGGTCTTCTCCTCCCTCCTAATTGTTTCCGTTTTATTGTAATTTTGCGATTTTCCCTGTGGGTCTTGGACCTCGTTGTCCCCCCTATTATCTATGTTTTCAAGGCTTAGCCCATCCAACATTTTTTATTTTTCGCCACTGCAGGCTGAATCTCCAAATCTTGTCTCTTCTTTGCATTCCTCTTTTTGTCTCTAATTTTTTCAATTCTGTCATTCGCGCAAAATAATAAATCACCGTTATATCTAATTTAGACTCCAGTGTCCACTATCTTTGCCTGTATTTCTTTATTGTAGTTCCGTCTTGCATCTTTTTTCTCTCTTTTAGTCTTCTTTACTTTTACCGCAGAAACAAATATTTCGTCATCAAATGGGAACTGAACTCCGACATTTGGTTTTTCGTATTGTACTAAAATTTATTGAACTCTACGAGGAAAAGCGCGTACAATAAATTTCGTCTCATTTTTCTCTGGTACAATCAGCGCTTCCTTCTGGCCTGTACTTCTTAGCGTCTCATATTCATTAAACGTGTCCTCAAGTTTTCTATTATCTGCAAATTTTCCTGAAAAATCAATTTCGCGCGCCTTATTTTCAATATTATCTTGTCTATTTATTTCCGCATCCCATTTTTGTGGATTATCAACATGTTGAACCCGAGTATTGAATATTTCGTTTTCCCGATAGGGTGGCACAGCCTTCCCATTTGTTTTATGGGCCGGTTCACCTTCCCGCCTTGTCAACGAAGTATCATGTTTTCCCGTAAAAGTGTTTAATGTTTGGTAATTTTTATTTTCTCGCGATTGATTCTTAGACAAATTATAATGACTATCTGACAGCCTAGAAGTTAGTTGTGATAAAATCTCACTTTCTGGAATTCCCCAGCGGGCTTCTAATAGACCTATCATGGTTCTTTTAAACTCTTGGTGATGTATTTCTTCTTTCTCCCTAGCTATTTTATCATTCTCCTTTTTTCGTTCTCTGGCTATTCTATCATTCTCTATGAAATTTAAAAGTTGTTGTGTCATATCTATTCGAGTACTTTTTCGCGAGCCCCTGCTGAACCTCGATTTAATACTGCTCCTTCTACTCAGACTACTTTGATTCCGTCAGTCATTATTTCTTCTTAATTCATATTCTGAATCTGTTCGTTCTTTATTCGTCTTGTCTCTTTCTTTATAGGCTGCTCTAGCTCTTTCGTACGGTTTTCTATTCTTTCTAATTTCATCTTTCTCAGATTGCATTTTCCCTTATATTCTCGGTGCTCTCTTTCAAAGGCCTCTATATTTGCCTTTCTTTCTATTTTCCTACTTTTTCTATGGGCTTCACTCGCCCTTCTCGGTCTTGAGTTCATCTTATCTCTGTCCGACATTATTTCAAAATTCCATTTGTCATTATTTCTTCTCAATTCCTTTTCTGAATTCATCTGTTCCATATCTGTACTATCTCTATCCCGCAACTTCCCTTCATTTGGCACAGCCTCTGAGGGATGAGTTCGTCTTGTTTTTTCATATATTATTTCTTCTTTGTTTATTTCGTACCCTCTCATTTTACCGCGTATACTTCTTTCCGATTATATTATCTTTTATTCAATTAAGGAATCTTGGTAAGTCAAAAAACTGGCACGCAGAAATTATGGTATGCAATTACTATTGTGAATTATCAGCTCCGTGTAATAAGATTCAACAATTTTTCAAAAAACCGGAATGTTTAGACTTCATTAGTGACTAACAACTTTTTTCACAACAAGCAGTTGTACGCGAGCGAAATATATCTCCGAAAAACGAATTAACAGGGGTTGGACAAGAAAATAATCAGAAAAACCACGTGAATATTTCACTAGTGAATTAGCTGGACTAAAATGAAACAAGGGAACTACCCTGTAATGCAAATCACGTATCCCTCCTGGATACTCGTATTCCAAATATAATATCGTCCTGGGCAGATTACTCAATAGGACAGGTGCTTCCCACCTTCCTTGTCCAATATGCGCTCAAACTGACAAATTCTCCTAATTTGCCGTCCTCGATGTTCTTATAACCTTCGTCACTGAAGAATATCTCTAAGTCCGCCAATTCACTCAAATAATAACCAAACTTTCAACGTTTTCTTGTCCGTCCTTAAACCCTGTAATACTTTTAAATACGGAGACTCCCCCACTGTAGACTCAACTCATTAATTTCACGTTATCCTTTTTCATTTTTGTCTAACAAGGCCCACAGCCCATTATAGACTTTCATAATTTTATTAATTAAATGCGTCATTTCGTCTTTTTATATGTCACCACAATAGGCTACTGTCTAGGCCAAATTAATCGTCTCTTCGAAAACGTGGAATTCTTTTATTATCAACGCTGTTAATAATTCCTGTTCTTGCTGCCACCACTTATTGAAGTGTGTGGGTACCGCTGGTACCACTTATTGGATGTTTACCGTGCGGGGTCACCACTTTTAAAGGCGAAAATGGCGCGAAGAGTTGCTATGCCACTTACTGGAGGGGAACGATCCCTCTTTGGCCCCAAATTAGTGGGATTTCCGCGGTTACTCCAACGGTTACGTATACTAACGTGATCGGATGGTCTATGGCCACATTTAAAGCCACAGCTTACCGATAAGATTTCTAATTAACTCTTTTATATTCGACCTAAGCTGAAACGTTAAAAAGAGTACATAGAAAACGCTTACTGTATTCACAATCACGCGGTATAAAATGAACTGACTAAAAAATGAACACTTCCTCCCGGCCCGCTAGCCGCGTGCTCGGCGGGGGTTACTAGGGTGGTAAATGAATCTTTCCAGCCAATCCTAGGACTACTAATTTAATGGTCAACCGCCCTAACTGCGCAATTTTTCCCTCGTGGTCTATTAAGCACCTGCGCAGTTAAGAGGACCCAAAATGGCGTAAAAAAATAATAGGAAAATTAATATTTATTACTTAAAGAAGGAAAATAATTAAGGGGCCCAAAGAAATGAATCTGGGAGGGACATTTATCTGACAAAACTGGGACCAAGGGTTCCAACAGTGCCCTTACACCAGGGACGGATCCAGGACTTTTTTAGGGGGGGGGGGAAATAGGTTGATCCGATAGACTTGTGTTCGGAGCAAGTTTAATTAACGCAATCTTGCGTTAATTAAGTAAATTACATTACTTTAGACTATGTTAGGGGGGGGGCTAGTTGCCCTCCAATCTCTTTTGACTCTTAAAAAGTGAACAAGAAATTTCAATTTCCAATCAAATGAGCCCTCTCTAAAGTTTATACGAGCATCCCTTCCATAAGAAATAATAAGAAGAATTCGGAGAATCCTTAAATTACAACCCTTGCCCTGAGGGCTTTGGGAGAGTTTTCATCCTCAAAGACCTAATTTCCAGAACTTAAAACTACTTTTAATAAAATGGCTGTCTCAAAATTTGATGTGTTTGGGGAAAAGGTGGGCGTGAGAGGGGGTTAGTTGCCCTCAAATCACTTTCGACTATAAAAAGGGCAATAGCCCTTTGAATTTCCAATCGAATGACCCTTTTTTCAAATTTCTACGACAACGCCTTCTATAAAAACCTTATATCCCCCCAGGGTATAACTTAAAACCCTTGCCTTGAGGGATGTGGGAGAGTGTCCTCCTCAAAAACATAATTTCTATGTGAAAATCTACTACGCTGAACAAAATGGCTATCTCAAAATTTTGATTGGATGTGTTTGGGGGAA